>NW_028227299.1:830000-987500 GCF_978045245.1 Mus caroli
ATTTTTTTTTTTTTTTTTGCCTGTTTGCCCTCATTGGCAAGTCCATTCCTTCCCTGGTATTACAGGCCATTTTTCAGAATTACAGAAGTCACTGAACATAACCTGAGACATCCAGCCTCATTGACTGAACAACTATTAGATTCTTTCAACATCAGTTGGTAGAAAGCAATTGTTGATTCACATCATGTAACTTTAAAGTATATTTAAAGTATATGTAAAGTATATTATATAACAAAATATTACAAATGGTAGAAAATATTACATACCTCTAAAATGCTCAGCATCCTTAATCATCTGAGAAATGCAAATCAAAACAAGCCTGAGATTCCATATCACACCAGTCAGAATGGCTAAGATTAAAAATTCAGGTGACAGCAGATGCTGGCAAGGATGTGGAAAATCTGGAAAGAACTCATATGCACCTCAACAGAGGAATGGATACAAACAATGTGCTACATTTACACAATGGAGTACTCAGCGATTAAAAAGAATGAATTTACGAAATTCCTAGGTAAATGGTTGGACCTGGAGGGCATCATCCTGAGTCAGGTAACCCAATCGCAAAAGAACTCACACAACATGTACTCACTGATAAGTGGATATTAGCCCAGAAACTTAGTATACCCCAGATATAAGAGACAATTTGTAAAACACATGAAACTGAAGAAGAACGAACACCAAAGTGTGGACACTTTGTCCCTTCTTAGAATTGGGAACAATCACCCATGGAAGGAGTTACAGAGACAAGGTTTGGAGCTGAGACAAAAGGATGGACCATCTAAAGAGTGCCATATCCAGAGATCCATCCCATAATTAGCCTACAAAGGATGACACCATTGAATACACTAGCAAGTGTTTGCTGAAATGACCCTAATATAGCTGTCTCTTGTGACACTAGGACGAGGCCTAGCAAACACATAAGTGGATGCTCACAGTCAAAAATTGAATGGATTACAGGGCCCCCAGTGGAGGAACTAGAGAAAGTATCCAAGTTGCTAAAGAGATCTGCAACCATGTAGGTGCAACAACATTATAAACTAACCAGTACCCCGGAGTTCTTACTCTAGCAGCATATGTATCAAAAGATGACCTAGAAGGCCGTCACTGGAAAGAGAAGCCCATTGGACAAACACATTTTATATGTCCTAGTACAGGGGATGCCAGGGCCAAAAAGTGGGAATGGGAGGGTAGGGGAGTGGGGCAGAGTGCATGGGGGACTTTTGGAATAGCATTGGAATTGGAATTGAGGAAAATATGTAATAATAAAAAAAATAAAACAAAACTGCCAGTTGAGGTTGAGCATCTATTTAATATCATCTCAAGAGAACTCTACAGAGGAAAATTAAAAATAAATAAATAAATAAATAAATAAATAAATAATATATAATATAATATATACATAATATTTTTATAAAATCATGCATATATTATATATATATATATATATAATTTTTATTTTTTATAATCAAACTCAGGGGTGAAATCAACCAAGTGGAAACAAGAAGAACAATTCAAAGAATCAACCAATCAAGGAGCTGGTTCTTTGAGAAAATCAACAAGATAGATAAACCCTTAACCAGACTAACTAGAGGGCATAGGGAAATTATTCTAATTAACAGAATCAGAAATGAAAAGGGAGACATAACAACAGACCCTGAAGAAACCCAAAACACCATCAGATCCTTTTACAAAAGGCTATAGTCAACAAAACTGGAGAACCTGGATGAAATGGACAAGTTTCTAGACAGATACCAGGTACCAAAGTTGAATCAAGATCAGGTTAATAATCTAAACAGCCCTATATCCCCTAAAGAAATAGAAGCAGTCCTTAATAGTCTCTCAACTAAAAAAAGCCCAGGACCAGATGGGTTTAGTGCAGAGTTCTATCAAACCTTCAAAGAAGATCTAATCCCAGTTCTTCACAAACTATTCCACAAAATAGAATCAGAAGGTACTCTACCCAACTCATTCTATGAAGCCATAATTACTCTGATACCTAAACCACATAAAGACCCAACAAAGATAGAGAACTTCAGACCAATTTCCCTTATGAATATTGATGCAAAAATCCTCAATAAAGTTCTCGCTAACTGAATTCAAGAACACATCAAAACAATCATCCATCCTGACCAAGTACGTTTCATCCCAGGGATGCAAGGATGGTTCAATATACGAAAATCCATCAATGTAATCCATTATATAAAAAAACTCAAAGATAAAAACCACATGATCATCTCGTTAGATGCTGAAAAAGCATTTGACAAAATCCAACACCCATTCATGATAAAAGTCTTGGAAAGATCAGGAATTCAAGGCCCATACCTAACCATGGTAAAAGCAATCTACAGCAAACCAGTAGCCAACATCAAAGTAAATGGTGAGAAGCTGGAAGAAATCCCACTAAAATCAGGGATTAGACAAGGCTGCCCACTCTCTCCCTACCTATTCAACATTGTACTTGAATTCCTAGCCAGAGCAATTAGACAACAAAAGAAGATCAAGGGGATATCAATCGGAAAAGAAGAAGTCAAAATATCGCTTTTTGCAGATGATATGATAGTATACATAAGTGACCCTAAAAATTCCACCAGAGAACTTCTAAGCCTGATAAATAGCTTCGGTGAAGTAGCTGGATATAAAATTAACTCAAGCAAGTCAATGGCCTTTCTGTACACAAAGGATAAACAGGCAGAGAAGGAAATTAGGGAAACAACACCTTTCTCAATAGTCACAAACAATATAAAATACCTTGGCATGACTCTAACAAAGGAAGTGAAAGATCTGTATGACAAGAACTTCAAGTCCCTGAAGAAAGAAATTAAAGAAGATCTCAGAAGATGGAAAGACCTACCATGCTCATGGATTGGCAGGATCAACATTGTAAAAATGACTATCTTACCAAAAGCAATCTACAGATCCAATGCAATCTCCATCAAAATTCCAACTCAATTCTTCAACGAACTAGAAAGGGCAATCTGCAAATTCATGTGGAACAACAAAAAACCTAGGATAGCAAAAACTCTTCTCAAGGATAAAAGAACCTCTGGTGGAATCACCATGCCTGACCTAAAGCTGTACTACAGAGCAATTGTGATAAAAAGTGCACGTTACTGGTATAACGACAAACAAGTAGACCAATGGAACAGAATTGAAGACCATGAGATCAACCCACATACCTATGGTCACTTGATCTTTGACAAGGGAGCAAAAACCATCCAGTGGAAAAAAGACAGCATTTTCAACCAATGGTGCTGGCACAACTGACGGTTATCATGTAGAAGAATGCGAATTGATCCATTCCTATCTCTTTGTACTAAGGTCAAATCTAAGTGGATTAAAGAACTCCACATAGAACAAGAAACACTGAAACTTATAGAGGAGAAAGTAGGGAAAAGCCTCGAAGATATGGGTACAGGTGAAAAATTCTTGAATAGAACAGCAAAGGCTTGTGCTGTAAGATCGAGAATTGATAAATGGGACCTCATAAAGTTGCAAAGCTTCTGCAAGGCAAAAGACACTGTCAAGAAGACAGAAAGACCCCCAACAGATTGGGAAAGGATCTTTACCTATCCTAAATCAGATAGGGGACTAATATCCAATATATATAAGGAACTCAAGAAGGTGGACTCCAGAAAATCAAATAACCCGGTTAAAAAATGGGGCTCAGAACTGAACAAAGAATTCTCACCTGAGGAATACCGAATGGCAGAGAAGCACCTGAAAAAAATGTTCAACATACTTAATCATCAGGGAAATGCAACTCAAAACAACCCTGAGATTCCACCTCACACCAGTCAGAATGGCTAAGATCAAAAATTCAGGTGACAGCAGATGCTGGCGAGGATGTGGAGAAAGAGGAACACTCCTTCACTGTTGGTGGGATTGCAAGCTGCTACAACCACTCTGGAAATCAGTTTGGCGGTTCCTCAGAAAATTGAACATAATACTACTAGAGGATCCAGCAATACCTCTCCTGGGCATATATCCAGAAGATGTCCCAACCGGTAAGAAGGACACATGCTCCACTATGTTCATAGAAGCCTTATTTATAATAGCCAGAAGTTAGAAAGAACCCAGATGCCCCTCAACAGAGGAATGGATACAGAAAATGTGGTACATTTACACAATGGAGTACTACTCAGCTATTAAAAGGAATGAATTTATAAAATTCCTAGGCAAATGGATGGATCTGGATGGCAACATCCTGAGTGAGGTAACATATTCACAAAGGAACTCACACAATATGTACTCACTGATAAGTGGATATTAGCCCAAAAACTTAGGATACCCAAGATATAAGATACAATTTGCTAAACGCATGAAACTCAAGAAGAACGAAGACCAAAGTGTGGACACTGTGCCCCTTCTTGGAATTGGGAACAAAACACCCATGGAAAGAGTTACAGAGACAAAGTTTGGAGCTGTGAAGAAAGGATGGACCATCTAAAGGCTGCTATATCCAGGGATCCATCCCATAATCAACTTCCAAACGCTGACACTATTGCATACACTAGCAAGATTTTGCTGAAAGGACCCAGATATAGCTGTCTCTTTTTTTTTTTTTTTTTTTGTTTTGTTTTGTTTTTCGAGACAGGGTTTCTCTGTGTAGCCCTGGCTGTCCTGGAGCTCACTGTGTAGACCAGGCTGGCCTCGACCTCAGAAATCTGCCTGCCTCTGCCTCCCAAGTGCTGGGATTAAAGGCGTGCGCCACCACGCCCAGCTTATAGCTGTCTCTTGTGAGACAATTTCGGGGCCTAGCAAACACAGAAGTGGATGCTCACAGTCAGTTATTGGATGGATCACAGGGCCCCCAATGGAGGAGCTAGAGAAAGTACCCAAGGAGCTAAAGGGAACTGCAACCCCATAGGTGAAACATTATTGTGAACTAACCAGTACCCCAGAGCTCTTGACTCTAGCTGCATTTGTATCAAAAGATGGCCTAGTCGGCCATGACTAGAAAGAGAGGCCCATTGGACTTGCCAACTTTATATGCCCCAGTACAGGGGAATGCCAGGGCCAAGGGGTGGGGGTGGGTGGGTGGGGGACTGGTGGTGGAGTGTATTGGGGACATTTTGGATAGCATTGGAAATGTAATTGAGGAAAATACCTAATAAAAATAAATAAATAAATAAATAAATAAATAAATACATACATACATACATACATACATAAATTATATATAATATATACATATACATCATAGTTTTATAAAATCATGCATTGTATATATATATATATATTATTTTTATTTTTTATTTATTTACTTAATTATTTTTGCTGTACGTTTTGTTTCCCTTGAGAGCCATGACACATAATAGGTAAAAGAATCAGCCTCAATCTCAACTTCAAACTGTTTGTAAATTAATTCACAAGGGCATGGATTTAAATGTAAGAACAAAATAAAAGATTTAGGAAAACTGGAGGATATCTATGACTAAGTGAATTAAGAGTTCTAGATTTCATGGAAGAAATATTCATTCTAAAAGGAATAATTGATCCTCATTAAAACTAAGAACTTTTATGCTGAGCTGGATCGTGGTGGTGGTGGTGGTTGTGGTGGTGGTGGTGTTGGTGGTGGCGGTGGTGGTGGTAGTACATGTTTTAAACTCAGAACTTGGGAGGCAAAGGCAGGTGGGTTTGTGGTCAGGCCTGTGTACAGAGTTATCTTGAAGATGGCCAGTGTTATGCAGAGAAAATATATCTTGAAAAACAAACAACCCAAAAAACAAAAAAATAACATAGAAAAGAAATATTTTTCTGTAGCAGTTCCTGATTCAACAGTGAAGAAGCAATCTAAATCAATTATAACCCAAAAGGTAATTTCTCCCAAGGTGTATTTTTCATGAGCACAGTCCAGGTTACACAATGCATACACAAAGGAAAGGAGTTATTTTTACCTACAGAGGTGGTTATCTTGTAGATGTCCAGCATTAAAGCACTGTATAGTGCCTCCTTGGATGGGTTAAGTATAGCCCATTCTTCCTCAGATAAATGCATTTGTATATCTTCAAATGTTAACAAGTCCTAAAGAAGAGAAAGGACTTGAATTTCGTACTGAAGCAGAAGCAGTTCTAGTACCTGCCTGTGAATCATGTCATAGGCTGCATGCTGAAGAAATTATCAGTAAAGGATTTAGGTGGAGAAATTGAGATGACCAGAGGTAGGCAAGTGGACAAGTTAATTGGTTGTAAAATATCCAGTTTCCACTCTGATCCTGCCAAGTATAGTCCCATGGAGATCAGTAAGTTCGAATGTACCCGATAACATTTGGTGTCTTAGCAGCAGGGAAAAACTAAATGAGACTGCCTGAAAAAGGGAAATGTTAAAATAAAAGAAAACAATAACAAAAAGCAATCTGATTTTCTCCAGCCCCTCTAAGGTCCAGTAGCCTTCATGGCTACTTAACACCACCAAACCACTAGGAAACACTAGTGTTGTGCACATTGTTGTGTTGCCATAAAGCTGCCCTGATCATTTGCTTTCTTGGGCGTTATCCTTCATGAAGTGATTTCTCTCTTTTCCTTCTCTGTAAAATATAAAAGACTGAACTTAAAAGCACTATCTGAAGTGATACATGAGTCCCAACCTCTCTATAAGATCCGGTTACCATGAGTCAGCCAAAATAAACTCCGCCTGACATTCTTAGGTTGGATTATGAAAAAGGTGGTTTCTGTTGTCACTTAGTTCCCCCATCACTAGCAGCACCTAGAACATGGCACTAGGGTACACAGGCTAGTGGAAGTCCTCCTCTCTCAACTCATGGATGTATTTTCATACAGTCCCAGCATCTATTCTGCCTCTAGGGAACATAAATGCTAGCCCATGCTCCTATACTGAAAAAAACTCTCAATCACCATAGACAGAGAAAATAATATATTCCATGACAAAACCAATTTTACACATAACGTTTCCATAAATCCAGCCCTACAAAGAATAATAGATGGAAAACACCAACTGAAGGAGTGAAACTACACCCGAGAAGAAGCAAGAAAGTAATCTTTCAACAAATCCACACAAACGTACTTCCACCTCTAACAAGAAAATTAATATGAAGTAATCATATACCTTAATATCTGTTAATATGAAAATTAATATTACCAACATAACCTCATTAATTGAAATTCATAAATGTGAGTATTTAGAAATTAGCCATGTGTCATTCTGTTGTCCCTAATTTGGAAAATGGGATTAATAGGTCCAATGTTGTACAATCCATATAGTCTTTCTGCTTTTTTGTACATAACACAGTCTTGCTGTGTGCCACATAATGGTCTTGAAATTATACTTCTCCTATCTCAGCCTCTCTATTTGTAGGATTGTTTATTTGTTGTTTTTACACTATACTATGGTTTTCAAAACAGGTTATATATTTCAAAACTGTTTATAAATCAAAATTAATGTAGACAATTAATTTGGGAGGTGGCTTATAAGAGAAAAACAAAGAGTGAGACTGAAGGTTTTGCTTGATATTTATTATTATTGTATCAATTCTGAAGAAGAGGACTTTATAAGTTACTACTATTCTGAGATGAGTGCTTTTGAAAAGAAATCACATCCAATGAAACTGAATCCTACCCTCAACTAACTTCTGTGACACCCTCCAAGCAGAACCATTCTTCATTGAAACAGTTGATGAATGACTTCAGGGATAGACCATCTTAATACACACACCATTCCTTAAGTGAATGTACCCTGTAACATGTATTCTGAGAATGACAACAATCACTCAAGTCAAATAGCTTTGACCATAGCAGGAAATTAGTATCCAAAATCATGCCTTCAATTCATTCCTTGGTGCAGCAGAATTGTGAACTCTTATCTTAGCTACTATGGAGGTAAAATTCTTTGGTGATGTGAGGGAAAATCAAGTAGATCCTTATTACAATGAAATCCAGTGTTCATAAACTTCTTATTTTGTTTGAATCACAGTAAGCCAAGATTTTTTTTTAATTTCATTTTTTGTTAGATATTTTCTTCATTTACATTCCAATATTCCCCTACACCCTTCCCGTCCTTGCTCCCCAGCCCACCTACTCCCAAGTCCTGTCCTTGGCAGTACTCTGTACTGAGGCATATAACCTTCTCAAAACCAAGGGCCTCTCCACCCACAGATGGCCTACCAGGCTATCCCATGCTACATATTCAACTACAGACACAAGCTCTGGAGGTACTGGTTAGTTCATAATTTGTTCCTTATTTAGGGTTTCAAATCCCCTCAACTCCTTGTGTACTTTCTCTAGCTCCTCCATTGGAGGCCATGTGTTCCACTCAATAGGTGACTGTGAGCATCTACTTCTGTATTTGCCAGCCACTGGACTAGCCTCACACAAGACAGCTTCAGAGTCCTGTTAGCATAATCTGTATATCAAGATTTTTAAGCTCAACTAAAAACAAAACAAACAAACAAACAAAAAACCAAAAAAAAATACTATTTATGTTCATTAAAAAAAACAATAGTTATATATTATTTTAAAATATAATACAGTTAATATATTTGGAGTTACTTAAAATTTATATTGAGAAAAATGTATTTTCAGTATTGCTGCAGACAAACATCTACATAAGACTATTCAATTGATTGTTGTTTTATATCAAAAAAACTTTATAATATTCATTTTATTGTTACAATATTTTATAAATATTAAGGAACATGATAAAAAATGAAAGGTTTAATAGGTTTTGAGTGGGCATCAGCTAGAGGAGTTGTGGTACAAAAGAAAAATAAGAATGTGATGTAAGTCTGTTTACTTAAAATATGCTTTTAGATGTTAACAAATTCAGATAAATTGAAATTATGTATATTTTCTTATCATAATGCATTAAAACTTAAATCAAAACTATTTCTAAAATTGGTGGGATTGCTCAGCAGTTAGGAGCACTGGCTAATCTTTTACAGATCCTGAGTTCATTTCTCAGCAAAAACATGGTGGCTTACTACCGTTTATAAAGTGATCTGATGCCGCCTTTTGTCATGTAGGTGACCACATAAACAGAGCACTCACACATTTTAATAATGATAGACTTAAAAACTTTAAAATGTTTCTATTATTGTTTATTATTATTATTATTATTATTATTATTATTATTATTATTATTATTATTATGCCTAACTTCTTCCTTCCATTTCTTTCCACCAAACCAGCCCATATATCCCTCTTTGGTCTTTTTTAAAGTTATAGCCTTTTTGAAAAACTAATATACAAGTAGGAAAACATTGAAAGTAAATGGGAAGAATGCCCTAGGATGCATGAAATACACACTAGTCTAGTTGAAAAAAAGAAAAAAGAAAAACTAGCTATTAAGAGCAACTGTTGGTTCGACAGTAGTGATTCATGCCTGCATTTGAGAGGCAGAAGCCAAAGATTTCTGAATTCAAGGCCAGCCTGTTGTAAGTTCCAGGAAAATCAGGGCTACAGAGAGAAACCCGGTTTATAGAAATAATAATAATAATAAATAAAACAAAAACCAAAAACAAACAAACAAAAAAAAGCACCTGTTCTATGCAGAGGACGGGGCACAAAGCACCCACATAGTGGCTCACAATTTGTGCACAGTCACGTTTTTTAGAGAATCAGTGCTCTCTTCCAGCCTCTGTATGCAACAAAGGCATAAGTGAGAGAGAGGGCCTGCCCAGTCAAGCTCATAAGTGAGAGAGAGGGCCTGCAAGGCCTAATGTATGAGTGAGAGAGAGGGCCTGGGCTGCCTAGCACATAAGTGAGAGAGAGGGCCGGAGAGGCTAAGCACATAAGTGAGAGAGAGGGCCTGCACTGCCTAGCACACTCTTCTAATCCAGCTCAATACTAGGAAGGTGGAGACAGGAGGGTACCAGAGGTTGTAGGGATTCTGGATGCTCCTTTCTGAACTCTTAGGACAGCATAGACTCTTCTGGTTTGCGTATGTACATGCAGAAGTCCACAACATTAAATGCTTACGCACATAAATAAATAAAATCCAAAAATGCTTACAAGAGCCTCTACAGTTGAAATTAACTAGTGTCATTTGCAGTGTTTCATATGTTACACATTTGTTCAAGTTTTCAAGTTTGTAAGGGCTTATCAACCTATAAACAGGAAATCATTTGTCTTAAAGCCAGTAGCTTATTCCCACCTCCTGAAAACTCACTTCAAAATGATGGTACCTGGTACTCCATGTACGCATGCGCAAGGTATATTCAGCCAATCAGCGCAGGCCTTGGGTGAGACCTTTTTTGTCCATTTGGCATCACTAAGGGTACTTAGAGACCTCTATCCGGGCCTGGCTCCTGACAAGGGTTTTTTTTTTTTTCTTTGAGGATCTGAGCACGGAAGGGTGCGGTTGGAAGGTGTTCTCCTCTTAGATGATCTGTAAGTGATAGTTGGATCTGATCATGGTTGTTGGACAGTTAATCGAGGTGTTACGGGGTGGGACATCTCAGGCCCAGGTGGCCATTATGTGAGGAAAAGGCTCCTCATAGTCATTTCCTCTGGTATCTGAGGGTGAATGGAAGGTGGAGGACCGTATTCATGGAAGAGGAATGAACAGGTCAGGGGCAGAGAGGATTGGGAACCCTTTGAAGAGAAAAGCTTGGGGCCTTGGGATAGGATCAGAGAGCCGGCTGCAGGACTAGGGGTCGGGGGCCAGGGAGCCATGGGTGAGAAGCCTTGGCGCTTGTCCTGTGTGCTGTTCAGGATCCATTAGAAACACACTGAGGATTCCTCCCTCCTCGTTGTCTTGTCTAAGGTGTGTTCCTTTGATATACACTTTATGGACATTGCAGACAGTAGAGTTGTATAAGAAGAATGAATGAAAAGAAGAAGAGGAGATATTACAAGAGATTCATAAGTCAACTGGGATGGATTCTGACCACGGATCCTTCCATCTCAATTGCCCATTTATTGGGATTAAAGACTTGCACTACCATGTTCAGCTTTTTCTCTCAATTTTATTTCTGTAGGATGGGATCTATCTTTGTAGTTCCGGCTGCCCTGTCTTGGGCTGGCCTCGAACTTACAATCTTCAGATGTTTGAAATCCTCGGCTTCCCCAAATCCCCATTTTCTCCAATATAAGGCCTTTATGTTTGGGTGGTGGTGATGAGTGTTTCTTGTAGACTAAGCGTTGGGTCTTTTTGATATGAACATACAGTTACCATGTTCTTTATCTTTCTGGATAGAACTGTGAGTTTACCTTAGACTGAGATAAACTGATAAACAGAATTGCTTATGTTTTGTTTAAAAAGAATGTATGGGTGATTCAATCAAAATTCAGATGCCTCAAAAATTACAGGCGAACAAATTTTGCTCATCGTTTTCTGGAAGGAGGGGAGGAATCACATATTGAAATGTGGCCAGGTTATGTCTTTTTTAAACTGAGAAATGGCAGATTGTTAACTTTGGTTCTGAAGGAGTTTTTTTTTTTTTTAAATAAGTTAAAGAAGTTTTTGAAACAAGTTGTGAGGGAAAGGGACATGATAAATAGGATACATAGAGAAAATGTTCCAGGGAAGTATATATATATATGTGTGTGTGTGTGTGTGTGTGTGTGTGTGTGTGTGTGTGTGTGTGTGTGTGTGTGTGTGTATGGGTATATGTGTGTATGTATGTGTGTGTATGTGTGTGTGTATGTGTATATTTGTGTATATACACACACACACACACATATATATGCATCACCATATTGAATATGTATACAGAACTCTCTGATAAAGACAAATGATTAAAAATACTATATGTTAAAAAACAAAAGAAATGATCTTTCATTGAGCTAAGATAATTATTTGATTTTTTTGTCATTTTAATTATTTAAATGATACCTTTTATTCAGATAACTAAGTTCGTTTTTTTTTTTTTCTTTTAATTTTTTATTTTTTTTTAAACTAAGAGGACTATTAAGTTCTTAAGAGAAGAATGGCACTTAAGAAAATGATGGTGATACCAAAGGAAGGTTACTTATTACTTTTGGACTGTGATGATGAAGAAGATGACATAAGTGTTTCAGAGGAGTCTCTTACTAAAGGTATAGCTTATCCAGTGTTGGGCATTAATTGTGTCCTGCATTTCATTAGACCTTTACCTAGTCTCCTAAAATGGAAGAAATCTTTGTTAAGAGTTTTCATAGACTTCATTTTTAATTTTACCTATATTTATCTATTCTTATACACGAGTTTTAGCAGCACATATACCTACTCTTGAAACTATAGTCACAATATGTTGAGAAACAATAACTTGCTATGATTTTGCCCCAGGAAAAAACCTGAACATAGTTCCTATAATATGTTTGCCATACATGAATTTATTTCATAATACCTGCAAATAAATTATTTCATTTCTTTTTCTATTATATACTTACTTTATTTACATTTCACATGTTATCCCCTTTTCTAGTTTCCCATTCAAAAATCCCCTGTCCTCTCCCCTCTCCCCCTGCTCCCCAACACACCCACTCCCAATTCCTAGCCCAGGCATTTCCCAATACTGGGGCATAGGACCTTTATAGGAACAAGTGTCTCTCCTCCCATTGATGACCAACTAGTCCATCCTCTGCTACATATGCAGCTGGGTCCATATGCCCCATTATTTCTTTTCTTTGATTGGTGGTTTAGTCCCAAGAATTGTGGGGGTACTTGTTAGTTTATGGGTTTTTTTTTCCTCCTAAGTTCCTGCAAACTCCTTAAGCTCCTTGAGTACTTTCTCTAGCTCCATATTTGGGGACCCTGTGCTCAGTCCAATGGATGTCAGTGAACATCGACTTCTTTATTTGTCAGGCACTGGCAGTTCCTCTCAGGAGACAACTATATCAGTCTCCTGTCCCCAAGCTCTTGGTGCATCTTCAATAATATCTGGGTTTGGAGGCTGTTTAATGGATGGATCCCCAAGTGAGGCAGTGTATGGATTCGTTCAGTCTAAGCTCCAAACTTTGTCTCTGTAACTCCTCCCATGGGTATTTTGTTCCCCATTCTAAGAAGGAACAATATAATCACACTTTGGTCTTTCTTCTTGAGTTTCATGGGTTTTGCAAATTTTACCTTGGTCATTCTGGGATTCAGGGATAATATCCATTTATCAATGATTGCATATTATGTGTGTTCTTTTGTGATTGGGTTATCTCACTTAGGAAGATATCATCCAGATCCATCCATCTGTCTAAGAATTTCATTAAATCATTGCTTTTAATAGCTGTGTAGTAATTCATTATAGAAAAAGTACCATATTTTCTATATTGATTCTTCTAAAGAGAGTCACCTGATTTCTTTTCAGATTCTTGTTATTATACATAAGGCTGCTATAAACATAGCGAAGCATGTGTCCTTATTACAAGTTGGAACATAATCTGGGTATATTCCCAGGAGGACTATTGCTGGATCTTCTAGTAGAATTATGTCCAATTTTCTGAGGAACCACCAGACTGATTTCCAAACTGTTTGTAATAGCTTGCAAATCCACCAGAAATGGAGTGTTCATATTTCAACACATTCTCGCCAGCATCTGCTGTTATCTGAATTTTACATCTTAGCCATTCTGACAGTTGTGAGGTGGAATCTCTGGGTTATTTTGACTTACATTTCCCTGATGATTAAGGATGTTGAATATTTTTTAGGTGCTTCTAAATCATTCGGTATTCCTTAGTTGGGAATTATTTGTTTAGCTCTGTCCCAATTTTTAAAAGTAGAGAAAATTGATTTTCTGGAGTCCAGATTTTTGATCTCTTTATATGTATTAGATATTAGACCCCTATCTTATTTAGGATTGGTAAAGATTTTTTTTCCCAATCTGTTGGATGCAGTTTTGTCCTATTGATAGTGTACTTGACCTTACAGAAGCTTAGCAATTTTATGAGGTTCCATTTTTCCATGTTTAATATTGCAGCACAAGCCATTGCTGCTCTTTTTTTTTTCTTTTCATCAAGAATTTTCCCCCTTTTCCCATGTTCCATGTTCTTCCCCACTTTCTTCCCTATAAGTTTCAGTGTCTCTGGTTTTATGTACAGTTCCTTGATCCACTTAGACTTGAGCATTGTACAAGGGATGAGAATAGATCAATATGCCTTCTTCTACATGGTGACTGCCAATTGAGCCAGCACCACTGTTTGAAAATGCTGTCTTCATTCCACTGGATTGTTTTAGCTCCTTTATCAAAGATCAAGTGTCCATATGTGTGTGGGTTTATTTCTCTGTCTTCAGTTCTATTTCATTTATCTACTTGTCTATCACTCTACCTGTACCATGCCATTTTTATCACAATTGCTCTGTAGTACAGCTTGAGTTCACGCATGGTTATTCCACAAAAGGTTCTTTTATTGTTGGGGATAGTTTTTCCTATCTTAGGGTTGTTTTTTGTCTTGTTTTGTTTTTGTTTTTGTTTGTTTGGTTTTTTTGTTTGTTTGTTTGTTTAATTTCAGGTGAATTTGCAAATTGCCATTTCTAACTCATTAAAGAATTAAGTTGGTATTTTGATGGGGATTGCATTGAATCTATAGATTCCTTTTGGTAGGACAGCCATTTTTACTCTATTAATCCTTCCAATCCATGTGCATGGGCTATCTTTCCATCTTCTGAGATCTTTTTTGATTTCTTTCTTCAGAGATTTGAAGTTTTTACCATATGTATTTTTCTCTTCATAAGTTAGATTCACACCAAGGTATTTTATATTATTTGTGACTATTGTGAAGGGTGTTTTTTGTTTGTTTGTTTGTTTGTTTTTTGTTTAGTTTGTTTTTCATCCTGCTTTTCCTTTGTGTAGAAAAAGGCCATTGACTTGTTTGAGTTAATTTTATATTCAACTACAGCACTGAAGTTGTGTATCAGGTTTAGGATTTCTCTGGCAAATTTTTGGGTCACTGATACATGCTATCATATCATCTGGAAATAGTAATATTTTGACTTCTTCCTTTCCAATTTTTATTCATTTGTTCTCCTTTTGTTGTCTAATTACTCTGGATAGGTCTTCAACTACTATATTGAATAGGTAGGGAGAAAGTGGGCAGACTTGTCTAGTTCCTAATATAGTGGGATTGTTTCAAGTTTCTCACCATTTAGTTTAATGCTGGCTACTGGTTTGTTGTCCATTGTTTTTTTTTATGTTTAGATATGGGCCTTGCATTCCTGATCTTTCTTGGATTTTCATTATAAATGGGTGTGCATTTTGTCAAATACTTTCTCAGCATCTAATGAGTTGAGCATGTTGTTTTTGTCTTTGAGTTTATTTCTATAGTGGATTAATTTGATGGATTTCCATATATTAAACCATCCCAGGGATGAAGCCTACTTGAACATGATGGATAATCGTTTTGATGTATTCTTTGATTCGGTTTGCAAGGATTTTATTGAGTATTTTTGCTTTGATATTCATACGGGAAAATGGTGTGAAGTTTCCTTTCTTCATTGGGTCTTTGTATCATTTGAATATAATTGTAATCTGGCTTCAAAGAATAAACTCAATAGTATTCCTTCTCTTTTGATTTTGCATAATAGTTTGAAGAATATTGGTATTAGGTCTCCATGTGTAAGACCCCTGAAACTGGACCTCCACTTAAGCCCATTCAAGTCCCGGAATGAGCTGGCTAGCACCCCAATGACTCAAGAGAAAACTATACCTGATGCAAACAGAAAGAGGATTTATTATCAGCTAGCTGAGAACAAACTCCTTCCACTGTGCAGGGCAGGGGAGTTTGACCCTGAGCTGTGACAGAAGGGGGCTTTTAACAGCTGGCTGAGGAATTGGGATGAAAGTTCAGAGGAGTTGGGAACAGATGGGAGGAGTTATGAGAAGAGTTGGGAGGAGTTGGAAAGAGTTGGGAGGAATGTTGTTCTCTGCCCGGATGTCTTTCGTAAAGTGACAATTATCACATCTCTGGCTGTAAGGCTCAGAAACAAAAAGGCTTTTTGCAGGCTATAAATAACAAAGAGCTTCTTTCTGACTGCATTTGTAGAGATTAGGGACAACAAGCTTGGGGAATATCCAGGGGCTTTACCTTCCAGGGAGAACGGCTCTAAGTTGGAATCTCACATTCCCCACTACTTCTTCTACATAGTTCTAGTCTTAAAACTAGGAAAAATAACCGCTAGCCCAGCTGCCAAACAAAGCCAACATGAGGTCACAGCTCTAGGATTTGTAACCTTGAGAGCCTCAAAATGCACTTGAAAGAGACAAAAGTTTCTCTTGCCGTGGTACGAGGGAGGGAGGAGGTTCCTGTGCACTGCCTGGTGAATGTGAGCAGCACTGGGCCAGTGAGCCATGGTGGGCTGGGTGCAGGAGCCCAGCACATGCTGGAGTAGCAGTGGTGGGGCTTGCCAAAAGCAGCAGGTAGGTGTTTTTTTGTTTGTTTGTTTGTTTTTGGTTTTTTTTGGTTTGTTTGTTTGTTTTTTTGTTTTTTTGTTTTGTTTTCTTTTATTTTTCAGCAATTCCAAGGCATTTTTCTGACCAGTTCTAGGGTTTTTAAGCGAGCTAGCAGGGGTTCAGAAAAAGGAACATCAGGGTCAAACATTCCCCCTTCTTCTGTTAAGGAAGGTGGTCCCCAATTGAGGAGTTGGAAAGGTGTAAGTTTAAATTTTCCTGTGGTGTTCCATACTCACAATAAGGTGAAGTGAAGGAGAGTTTCATAATCTTTTCTGCATGTCTCTAAAGCCGATTTAGTCAAGGTTTCTTTTAATTCTCTATTCATCTGCTCTACCTGTTCTGATGTCTGGGGTATATAGGGACAATGTCACTCCAATCGATCCCCAATTTTCTGGCTAACCCTTGGCTTACCTGGGCAAAGAAGGAGGGGCACTTGATTGATGAAAGTACCTTAAGGATGCCAAATGATGGGGACATTTCCTCTAATATCTTCTTTGCCACAACATTGTCGGTCTCCTTCTTAGTGGGGAAGGCTTCGACCAAGCCTAAAAAGGTGTCTATAAAAAGTAATAGATATTTATTACTGTACTTGGCGAAATTAACTTCAGTGAAATCTACTTTTCAGAATGTACCAGGCCGTCACCTCTTAACCCCCCTCTGGGGAGTATTATTCTGGTGGCTGACATTGGTGAGGGCACAGGCTTGGCATTCATTAACAAACTCCTGGGCAACATCTGGCAATCTAGTAACATAGTAGTTTGAGCTCTTAACAATTTCTTTAGCTTCTTAGTTTCCAAGTGGGGGAGCCTGTGTAGATTGGCTACATATTGTAACCCTTCTCTGGTGGGCAGGATCCAGTGACCATCTTGGGTCTTAGCCACTCCTTGGGTAGTATATACACATATCTCAGGTATTTTTTTTCTGTTCTTGATCTCCTAGACTGTAGTCCAAGCCTGTGTCTTTGAGTTTATAATGGTTTTTAAGTTCTTTATTTTTTTTTTTTTTTTTTTTTTTTTTTTTTTTTAGGGCCGCATGTTTGGCAGCAAGGTCAGCTATCTGATTTCCCTTCACTATGGCATCATGACCTTTTTGGAGATGGGTGCAATGTATGATGTCCAGTTAGTTTTTTTTTCGAAAGTGTTTGGCTTCTAATAGGTTAAAGATTTCTTTTTTTATTTTTAATATCTTTCCCATCAGATGTGAATAACTCCTGTTTTCTATAGATCGCCCCATGTATGTGAGCAGTGGTGAAAGCATACTTGCTGTCTCTGTAGATATTGATGTTTTTCTCTTTGGCCAGCTGCAAGGCTTGGGTGAGTGTGATTAGCCTCTCTGGGCTGTCATGCCTTCAGGCAAGCTGCTGTCCCCGATGTTTTTTTTTCCATTGACCACTGCTGCCCCTGCTTTTCTTTTACCTTCAACCAAAAACGCATACCATCTGTGTACCAGTTAGGGCAGCCTGGCCATGGCTGGTCAGTGAGGTCTTTCTTAATTTCAGTTTTTTTTCTGCCAGGATGTCTATACCTTGGTGTACTTGTAGGAAGTCGTAGGCTTCCGGCAGCAAGGTGGCAGTATTCAGGATAGGAGGGGGTGCAAACTATACTCTTTCAGTCAGTAAAAGGCTCTGTTAATGGGTCCTGTGAGCAATAGTCATCCAGCAATCAGGCAGCTGTCTAATGATGCTTTCTAAGGCATGGGGATATAGGGGCTGCTACTATAGTTCATTGACCTAGAGTCATTTTTTCAGCCTCTTTGTGAAATACTGACACAGCAGCAACAATAACTTTTAAGCAAGATGGTCATCCACTGGCCACTGGGTCTAATTTTTTTTTCTTTTTTTTAACTATTGGGCCACAGGTCATTTCTATTTCCCCAGATTTTGGGTCAGGACCCATCTCACTATTTCTGCTGTTTGGTCTACATAGAGAATGAAAGGCTAGTTCAGGTCTTGCAGGACTAGAGCTGATGCACTAAGCAAGATTTTTTAATCTCTTTAAAGGCTTCCGGTGTTTGGGGGTCCATGAGAAAGTCACAGTCTCTTTAGTAAGGGGGTATGGTAGAGAGTGCCAGGATGGCAAAGCCTGGCTTTTTAACTGGTAGCAACAGAGTATTCCAGGAAGACTGACAAGGGACCAAAACACCAAGTTCTAAGAGACTATGAATGTGAGGTCTGATGCCCTCTTGGGCCTCTTTGCTCATGGGGTATTATTGTATCAGTTTCCAGTGTCTCAAGAATGGGGTGCACCCTCTTTGCCTCTCTTATATCCCAAGTCTCTGCCCAGCATTTAGGATATCTCCCTTACCTGGTCCCTTCTAATACTTTTCTTGACAGGGATTGAGGCTCATGTAATCTATATTCTTCTTCTAATTTTAAAGTTCAAATTATAGAGATAGAGGCTAGCCAAGGGATTGAAGTTCCTTCAAAAGAAAAGCTTATTTGGACTTTTAAATTTGCTACTATGTCTCTTCTCAACAATGTGGTGGGGCATTCAGTAATGATGAGGAAGGAATCAGTTACTTGGCTTACTCCTAGATTAATTTTCTTATCAGTGGTCCAAGATTATGGTTTCTGTCTTTTTGTGTGTGTGTGTGTGTGTGTTTTCGAGACAAGGTTTCTCTGTGTTGCCTTGGCTGTCCTGGAACTCACTCTGTAGACTAGGCTGGCCCTGAACTCAGAAATTTGCCTGCCTCTGCCTCCCGAGTGCTGGGATTAAAGGTGTGTGCTACCAGGCAAGGTGAGAATGGTTTCTGAACAGTAGCCCCAATTACTTCGTTTTTCTGGTTACTCAATTTCTCCAGTGACTTTGTCAGGACTGAAAAAACTGCTCTGATACCAAGAAGGGAAGCTGTAGGGGTCTCTTCCACAGTTAGGGTTACACTAGCCTCAGGGAATGGGTCTGTGCCCCATATCCCCTAGTCATCATCCCCTGGAGTAAGGACTTAGTTGTTCTGATATCTGTCTCTTTAATGGCACAGTCTCTTGCCCAGTGTCCCTTTTCTTTACAGTACCCACATTGGTCCTTATGTAGAGGTGGTCGTAAAGGTCCTATGGAGATCTGAGGTCTTTTTGGCCCTGTGTTGCCCAGGTACCCTGTCTGCCTTCTCCCTCCAACTTTTTTATAAACTTCCTTATCACTTGCAAATGTATCCAAAATCCTATTTAAAATTCTTGCCTGCCTTCCATCTCATCTACTTTCTCTTGCCTCAGCTGCTCTCTATTCTCTTTCTCCTATTTCTTTTTAGTCTCTCTCTTATGGTACACTCTCTGCCTCCTTAACCAGATTTTGCAAAGATAGTGTTTACAGACTCTCTAGACACTGTAACATTCTCCTAATGGCAGAAGCAGACTGCCCAATGAAAGCCATGGCCAGAGCGGCCTGCTGGCTCTCTGACACAGGGAGTGTAATGCCTGTATGCTTGTAAGAGGCACTCTAGAAACTCTGCTGGTAGCTCCTTTTCCTCTTGTAGGATCCCTCTTACCTTGGCCACATTGCTGTGTTGTCTGTCAGCTCCTCTCATTCCTGGTAATGTATCCCTGCAGCAAACTGTCAACTGCTCACTACCTTCAGGCCTGTTAGGGTACCAGTCAGTATGTGTCAGAGGGGGAAGCATGCATCTATTTCATTTGGAAGTTGTGTCAGCCATCTATTTGCCCCCAGCACATTCATTCTTACTTCCAGCAGAATCCTTTTCTTCTCCTGTGTGATAAAAATAACCCTTAAAAGCTGTTGACAGTCATCCGAAGTGGTCTGATGAGAGAACATGAGAGATTCCATGAGATTAGTAAGGGTAGAGGGGTTTTCAGAGAAGGTGGCATGATTTGCCTTCCAATTATAGAGATCAGAGAAGGAAAAAGACCAGTAATGAAGAGGCTGCAGTTCCAGGGTCTGCTGGAGTAGGCCATAAGTACCTAAAGCCAGCAAGGTTGTTGAGTCTGGTCTCTCTGGGCTCCATGCTCATTTGTCTTGTGTTCCAGCAGCTGGTCCCTCCCCCGTGTCTCCAGTGGTACCCTGGTGAGGTATCTGGGAGAGACCGGTTAGTGATATGAGGGTGTGGTGTTACAATATTCTGGAGGTTCTTCTATCTCTGGATAGATCTTGGGAGGAGCCAAGGGTTGCAGTTCACCCCCCAACATATTTATCTTAGGGTTTTTTTTTTTTTTTTTTTTTTTTGGTGAGTGGTGGAAAGCTAGGACTCGGGAGTCCAGCTTGTTCTTCTGAACCCAAGGCTTCAACCAGGGTGAGGTCAGGGGAGCTTCCTGCGCGGAAATTTCCGAGATGTCAATGTAGGTTGCTTGTTCTAGTTGAGACTGTAGTCTCTTCTGTGCAACAACATCTTTAACTGCAGAAATCACAATCAGTTCAATAGTGCCCTCTGTTGGCCAACTAACACCAAAAGCTGGCCATTTCTTTGAGAAGAAAGTTCTCCAAAATCTCTTTCTGACATCTACAAACAGACTGTGAATCCTAGTAGTAATTTCAGTTCAATTCTCAAGAGTCAGTCCAAGAGGAGTGCTAATAGTCTGTCCCATCATCAGAGTCACATACAGGGAGACAAACATATATATATATATATATATATATAAACAGAAACAGACAGCTGAGTGAGCACATGCTCACTTGGCACCCAGTAACAGAAACAGACAGCCAAGTGAGCACACTCTCATTTGGCACCTCGATTGGAGATCTCCATGCATCCCTGGAGCTCCCTCAGACCTTCTGGGATGTCTCCCAGTGCAGCAAGCGGTTACGACTAACATGTCTGTCAGTATCCCTGCCCTCCATCCAGAACAGGGAGGTCGTTGCTCTCAGGAGTGCAGTAAACTGCAAACCATAATGCTGAATTCAAACACAGCCGACAGACAAAGACATAGCAAAGACAGGATCCTACCTCCAAGTGGGGTCTCTGAGAACTGGGGTAGGCCTCCTGGTGTATGAGAACGCACATGTAAGACTCCCGAAGTTGGGCTTCCACTCATGTGCCAGAATGAGCTGGACAGCAAACTGGAGAGATAATCACACCTGATGCAAACTACAAGACGTTTTATTATCAGCTAGCTGAGGATGAAGTCCTTCTACCGTACAGGGTGGGGATTTCAACCCCGAGTGGTGACAGTGGGGGGCTTTTAACAGGTAGTTGAGGAATTGGGAAGAGTTGGGAGGATAGCTAGGAGGAGGTGGGTAGAGTTGGGAGGAGTTGGGAGGAGTTGGGAGGAACTGGGTGCAGTTGGGAGGAGATGGGAAGAGTTGGGATGAGTGTTCTTCTCTGCCCAGATGTCTTTGGTAAAATTACAATTATCACATCTCTGGCTGTAAGGCTCAGAAACAAAAAAGGCTTTTTGCAGGCTATAGTGAACAAAGAGCTTCTTTCTAGCTGTATGTTTAGAGATTAGGGAAAACAAGCTTGGGGAAAGTCCAGGGGCTTTACCTTCCAGGGAGAAACGCTCTAAGTCGGGGTCTCACACATGAAGATCTGATAGAAATCTGATGGGTTCATCAGATCCTGGGCTTTTTTTGGTTGGGAGACTATTAATGACTGCTTCTATTTCTTTAGGGGTTATGGGAGTAATTACAGGATTTATCTGATACTGATTTCAATTTCGTACCTATTTTCTGTCTAGACAAGTGTGCATTTTTTTCCTTATCCTTATTTTCTTTTTTTTTTTTTTTTGTTTGGAATACATGCTTGTTTAATAAGATCTGATCTGGATTTCCTAAGTTTCTGTTGTTATGGCTCCCTTTTCAATTCTGGTTTTGTGAATTTGGTTACTGTCCCTTTGCCCTGTAGTTAGTCTGGCTAATATTTTATCTATCTTCTTGATTTTCTCAAAGAATCAGCTCCTAATTTGTTTGATTTTGTGTGTGTGTGTGTGTTTGTTTGTGGGTGTGTGTGTGTGTAGAATTCCTTTGTTTCCATTTGGTTGATTTCAACCCTGAGATTGATTATTTCCTGCCTTCTACTCCTCTTGAGTGAATTTACTTCCGTTTGTTCTAGAATGTTTAGGTGTGCTGTCAACCTACTCCTGTATCCTCTGTCCAATTTTTATTTGGAGGCATTCATAGCTATGAGTTTCCTTCTTAGAACTGCTTTCATTGTGTCCCATAACTTTTGGTATATTGCAGGTTCATTTTCATTAAACTCTAAAAAGTCTTAAATTTATTTCTATTTCCTCCTTGCCCAAGTTATCACTCACTATATTGTTGTTCACCTACTATGTTTATGTGTGTTTTCAATTATTTATAACATTATTGAAAATCAACCTTAGTCCTTGGTGATCAGGTAGGATGCATGGGATTATTACAACATTTTTATATCTGTTAAGGCATGTTTTGGGACTGATTATATGGAGAAGGCATCATGAGGTGCTGAGAAGAATGGGCATCATTTTGTTTTAGGGTAAAATGTTCTATAGATATCAACTAATCTATTTGTTTCATAACTTCTGTTAGGTTCACTGAGTCCCTTTTTAAGTTTTGATTCCAGTATCTGTCTATTAATGAGGGAGGGGAGTTCTGCTATTATTGTCTTGGGTACAATGTGTGATTTGAGCTCTACTAAAGTTTCTTATAGGAATGTGAATGCCATTGCATTTGGTGTATAAATGTTCAGATTTGGGAGTTCATCTTCGTAAATTTTAACTTTGATGAATATGAAGTGTCCCTCCTTGTCTTTTTTGATAACTTTGGTTTGAAAGTCAAATTTATTTGATATTAGAATTGCTACTCAAGCTTGTTTCTTTGGACCATTAGCTTGGAAAATTGTTTTCCAGCCTTTTACTCTGAAGTAATATCTGTCTTTGTCCCTGAGGTTTGTTTCTGGTATGATGGGTGTTGCTTACACATCCAGTCTGTTAGTCTATGTCTTTTTATTGGTGAATTGAATCCCCTCATATTAAGAGATACTAAGGAAAAGTCTTTGTTGCTTCCTGATATTTTGGTGGAATTTTTTCATGTAGCTATCTTCTTTTATGTTTGCTTCAAGAAAAATGTCTTGCTTTTTTGAGAGTGTAATTTCCCTCCTTATATTGGAGTTTTCCCTTTATTATCCCTTGGAGGGCTGGATTTGTTCAAAAATATTGTGTAAATATTGTTTTTTCATGGAATAATTCTTTTTTTTGATTTTTAAAGTTTGGTGCATATTTTATTTTAAAGAAATCCTTTATGTTCATATCTAAACATATGTTAAAGGACAATATAAAGAAATTTTACTGGTAACTTTCTTTTTTTTTAATTTTTAATATTTTTACTACATATTTTCCTCAGTTACATTTCCAATGCTATCCCAAAAGTCCCTCATAGCATCCCCCCACTTCCCTACCCACCCATTCCCATTTTTTTGGCCCTGGCATTCCCCTATATTGGGGAATATAAAGTTTGCAAGTCCAATGGGTCTCTCTTTCCAATGATGGCCGACTAGGCCATCTTTGGATACATATGCAGCTAGAGACAAGAGCTCCGGGGTTCTGGTTAGTACATCATGTTGTTCCAACAATAGGGTTGCAGATCCCTTTAGCTCCTTGGGTACTTTCTCTAGCTTCTCCATTTGAGAGCCCTGTGATACATCCAATAGCTGACTGTGAACATCCACTCCTGTGTTTGCTAGGTCCCGGCATCGTCTCACAAGAGACAGCTATATTTGGGTCCTTTCAGCAAAATCTTGCTAGTGTATGCAATGGTATCAGCGTTTAGAAGCTGCTTATGGGAAGGATCCCTGGATACGGCAGTCTCTAAATGGTCCAACATTTCATCACAGCTACGAACTTTGTCTTTGTAACTCCTTCCCTGGGTGTTCTGTTCCCAATTCTAAGAAGGGGCACAGTGTCCACACTCTGGTCTTCATTCTTCTTGAGTTTCATGCATTTAGTAAATTGTATCTTATATCTTGGGTATCCTAAGTTTTGGGCTAATATCCACTTATCAGTGAATGCATATTGTGTGAGTTCTTTTGTGATTGTGTTACTTCACTCAAAATGATGCCCTCCAGGTCCATCCATTTGGCTAGGAATTTCATAAATTCATTCTTTTTAATAGCTAAGTAGTACTCCATTGTGTAAATGTACCATAATTTCTGTATCCATTCCTCTGTTGAGGGACATCTGGGTTCTTTCCAGCTTCTGGCTATTATAAATAGGGCTGCTATGAACATAGTGGAGCATGTGTCCTTTTTATCGGTTGGGACATCTTCTGGATATATGCCAAGGAGAGGTATTGCTGGATCCTCTGGTAGTACTATGTCCAATTTTCTGAGGAACCATCAGACTGATTTCCAGAGTGGTTGTACAAGCTTGCAATCCAACAATGGAGGATTGTTCCTCTTTCTCCACATCCTCGCCAGCATATGCTGTCACCTGAATTTTTGATCTTAGCCATTCTGACTGGTGTGAGGTGGAATCTCAGGGTTGTTTTGAATTGCATTTCCCTGATGATTAAGGATGATGAACATTTTTTAAGGTGCTTCTCTGCCATTCGGTATTCCTCAGGTGAGAATTCTTTGTTCAGTTCTGAGCCCCATTTTTTAATGGGGTTATTTGACTTTCTGGAGTCCACCTTCTTGAGTTCTTTATATATATTGGATATTGTCCCTTATCTGATTTAGGATTGGTGAAGATCCTTTCCCAATCTGTTGGTGGTTTTTTTGTCTTATTGATGGTGTCTTTAGCCTTGCAGAAGCTTTGCAGTTTCATGAGGTCCCACTTGTCAATTCTCGATCTTACAGCACAAGCCATTACTGTTCTATTCAAGAATTTTTCCCCTGTGCCCATATCTTCAAGGCTTTTCCCAACTTTCTCCTCTATAAGTTTCAGTGTCTCTGGTTTTATGTGAGGTTCCTTGATCTACTTAGACTTGACCTTAGTACAAGGAGATAGGAATGGATGGATTCGCATTCTTCTACATGTTAACAACCAGTTGTGCCAGCACCATTTGTTGAAAATGCTGTCTTTCTTCCACTGGATGTTTTTAGCTCCCTTGTCGAAGATCAACTGACCATAGGTGTGTGGGTTCATTTCTGGGTCTTCAATTCTATTCCATTGGTCTATTTGTCTGTCACTATACCAGTACCATGCAGTTTTTATCACAATTGCTCTTTAGTAAAGCTTTAGGTCCGGCATGGTGATTGCACCTGAGGTTCTTTTATCCTTGAGAAGAGTTTTTGCTATTCTAGGTTTTTTGTTATTCCAGATGAATTTGTAGATTGCACTTTCTAATTCGTTGAAGAATTGATTTGGAATTTTGATGGGGATTGCATTGAATCTGTAGATTGCTTTTGGCAAGATAGCCATTTTTACAATGTTGATTCTGCCAATCCAAGAGCATGGGAGATCTTTCCATCTTCTGAGATCTTCTATAATTTCTTTCTTCAGAGACTTGAAGTTTTTATTATACAGATCTTTCACTTCCTTAGTTAGAGTCACGCCAAGATATTTTATATATTTGTGACTATTGAGAAGAGTGTTGTTTCCCTAATTTCTTTCTTAGCCTGTTTATTCGTTGTGTAGAGAAAGGCCATTGATTTGTTTGAGTTAATTTTATATCCAGCTACTTCACCGAAGCTGTTTATCAGGCTTAGACGTTTTCTGGTGGAATTTTTAGGGTCACTTATATATACTTTCATATCATCTGAAAAAAGTGATATTTTGACTTCATCTTTTCCAATTTGGATCCCTTTGATCTCCTTTTGTTGTCGAATTGCTCTGGCTACGACTTCAAGTACAATGTTGAATAGGTATGGAGAAAGTGGACAGCCTTGTCTAGTCACTGATTTTAGAGGGATTGCTTCAAGCTTCTCAACATTTACTTTGATGTTGGCTACTGGTTTGCTGTAGATTGCTTTTATCATGTTTAGGTATGGGCCTTGAATTCCTGATCTTTCCAAGACTTTTATCATGAATGGGTTTTGGATCTTGTCAAATGCTTTTTCCGCATCAAAGGAGATGACCATGTGGTTTTTGTCTTTGAGTTTGTTTATATACTGGATTACATTGATGGATTCCCGTATATTGAACCATCCCTGCATCCCTGGGATGAAACCTACTTGGTCAGGATGGATGATTGTTTTGATGTGTTCTTGGATTCGGTTAGCAAGAACTTTATTGAGGATTTTTGCATCAATATTCATAAGGGATATTGGTCTGAAGTTTTCTATCTTTGTTGGGTGGTTTAGGTATCAGAGTAATTGTGGCTTCATAGAATGAATTGCGTAGAGTACCTTCTGTTTCTATTTTGTGGAATAGTTTTTGAAGAACTGGGATTAGAACTTCTTTGAAGGTCTGATAGAACTCTGCACTAAACCCATCTGTTCCTGGGCTTTTTTTAGTTGGAAGACTATTAATGACTGCTTCTATTTCTCTGGGGGATATAGGGCTGTTTAGATCATTAACCTGATCTTGATTCAGCTTTGGTACCTGGTATCTGTCTAGGAACTTCTCCATTTCATCCAGGTTCTCCAGTTTTGTTGATTATAGCCTTTGGTAGAAGGATCTGATGGTGTTTTGGATGTCTTCAGGATCTGTTGTTATGTCTCCTTTTTCATTTCTGATTTTGTTAATTAGGATGCTTTCCCTGTGCCCTCTAGTGAGTCTGGCTAAGGGTTTATCTATCTTGTTGATTTTCTCAAAGAACCAGCTCCTTGATTGGTTGATTTTTTGAATAATTCTTCTTCTTTCCACTTGGTTGATTTCACCTCTGAGTTTGATTATTTCCTGCCGTCTACTCCTCTTGGGTGAATTTGCTTCCTTTTGTTCTAGTGCTTTTAGGTATGTTGTCAAGCTGCTAATGTGTGCTGTCTCTAGTTTCCTTTTGGTGGCACTCAGAGCTATGAGTTTTCCTCTTAGCAATGCTTTCATTGCGTCCCATAAGTTTGGGTATGTTGTGGCTTCATTTTCATTGAACTCTTAAAAAGTCCTTAATTTCTTTCTTTATTCCTTCCTTGACCAAGTTATCATTGAGAAGAGTGTTGTTCAGTTTCCACATGAAGGTTGGCTTTCTATTATTTATTTTGTTATTGAAGATCAGCCTTAGTCCATGGTGATCTGATAGGATGCATGGGACAATTTCAATATTTTTGTGTCTGTTGAGGCCTGTTTTGTGACCAATTATGTGGTCAATTTTGGAGAAGGTACCATGAGGTGCTGAAAAGAAGGTATATCCTTTTGTTTTAGGATAGAATGTTCTGTAGGTATCTGCCAGATCCATTTGATTCATAATTTCTGTTAGTTTCACTGTGTCCCTGTTTAGTTTCTGTTTCCATGATCTGTCCATTGGTGAAAGTGGTGTGTTGAAGTCTCCCACTATTATTGTATGAGGTGCAATGTGTGCTTTAAGATTTACTAAAGTTTCTTTAATGAATGTGGCTGCCTTTGTATTTGGAGCATAGATATTCAGGATTGATAGTTCCTCTTGGAGGATTTTACCGTTGATGAGTATGAAGTGTCCCTCCCTGTCTTTTTTAATGACTTTGGGTTGGAAGTCAATCTTATCAGATATTAGAATGGCTACTCCAGCTTGTTTCTTCATACTATTTGCTTGGAAAATTGTTTTCCAGCCTTTCATTCTGAGGTAGTGTTTATCTTTTTCTCTGAGATGAGTTTCCTGTAAGCATCAAAATGTTGTGTCTTGTTTGTGTAACCAGTTTGTTAGTCTATGTCTTTTTATCGGGGAGTTGAGTCCATTGATATTAAGAGATATTAAGGAAAAGTAATTGTTGTTTCCTGTTATTTTTGTTGTTAAAGTTGGCATTCTGTTCTTGTGGCTGTCTTCTTCTAGGTTTGTTGAGGGATGACCTTCTTGTTGTTTCTAGGGCGTGGTTCCTGTCTTTGTATTGTTTTTTTTTTCTGTTATTATCCTTTGAACGGCTGGATTCGTGGAGAGATAATATGTGAATTTTGTTTTGTTGTGGAATACTTTGCTTTCTCCATCTATGTTAATTGAGAGTTTGGCTGGGTATAGTAGCCTGGGCTGGAGTTTTTGTTCTTTTAGTGTCTGTATAACATCTGTCCAGGATCTTCTGGCTTTCATAGTCTCTGGTGAGAAATCTGGTGTAATTCTGATAGGCTTGCCTTTATATGTTACTTGGCCTTTTTCTCTTACTGCTTTTAGTATTCTGTCTTTATCTAGAGCATTTGTTGTTCTGATTATTATGTGTCGGGAGGTATTTCTTTTCTGGTCCAGTCTATTTGGAGTTCTGTAGGCTTCTTGTATGTTCATGGGCATCTCTTTCTTTAGATTTGGGAAGTTTTCTTCTATAATTTTGTTGAAGATGTTTGCTGGTCCTTTGAGTTGAAAATCTTCATTCTCATCCACTCCTATTATCCGTAGGTTTGGTCTTCTCATTGTGTCCTGTATTTCTTGGATGTTTTGAGTTAGGATCTTTTTGCATTTTCCATTTTCCTTGATTGTTGTGCCGATGTTCTCTATGGAATCTTCTGCACCTGAGATTCTCTCTTCCATCTCTTGTATTCTGTTGCTGATGCTCGTATCTATGGTTCCAGATTTCTTTCCTAGGGTTTCTATCTCCAGTGTTGCCTCATTTTGGGTTTTCTTTATTGTGTCTACTTCCCTTTTTAGGTCTAGTATGGTTTTGTTCATTTCCATCATCTGTTTGGATGTGTTTTCCTGTTTTTCTGTAAGGACTTCTACCTGTTTGATTATGTTATCGTGTTTTTCTTTAAGGATTTGTAACTCTTTAGCAGTGTTCTCCTGCAATTCTTTAAGGGATTTTTGTGCTTTCTCTTTATTGTCTTCTGCCTGTTTAGCAGTGTTCTCCTGCATTTCTTTAAGTGTGTTATTAAAGTCCTTCTTGAAGTTCTCTATCATCATCAGGAGATATGCTTTTAAATCCGTGTCTAGCTTTTCCGGTGTGTTGGGGTGCCCTGGACTGGGCGAAGTGGGGGTGCTGGGTTCTGATGATGGTGAGTGGTCTTGGTTTCTGTTAGTAAGATTATTACGTTTACCTTTCGCCATCTGGTAATCTCTGGGGTTAGTTGTTATCGTTGTCACTGTTTAAAGATTGGAGCAGAAGCTGTGTTCCACTCACCAGCAGTCTCTAAATCCTGCGGCGGGGGTCGTGGGTAGCTGACGGTACCCCGGTGCTGGTCCAGCCGGAAGAGGCCTGTGGTCCTACACAGGCCGTTTTTCTGCTTCCCTAACTAATGCAGTCTCTGGTCCCGCGTGCAATTGGATTGGAGCAGAAGCTGTGTTCCACTCTCCAGAAGTCTTAAGATCCTGTGGTGGGTGTTGTGGGTAGCTGGCGAGTGTCAGCAGACCCTGCGCGCCAGCTGCCCCGGTGCTTTTCTGACCTGAAGAGCAACTCTAGGGTTCTTACCATACTTTCAAAATGAAATTCTTCCGAGTTTGAAACCTTTCATATTTGTCCTTTGTATACTATATGATTCTTTTAAAAAAATCAGTTTATAGGTCTTTTGTACCAACATCTAGCTTTTGGGAAAATACTTTTTATTGAAAATACATCTTTTCATTCAATTCAGAGATAAGTAAATAACATTTTCCAAACTGTTGTAAAGGGGCCCTAGGGACTTAAGGAGATCTGTCTACTTCCTTTCCATAAAGGTGAAGAAGGCTGACGTCATCATCTCACCCTGTGTGCGAAAGTCCATTATGGTTCAAAATTGCCACTTTTGAAGTCTTTAGCAAACTAAAGA
The DNA here is from genome assembly GCF_978045245.1 of Mus caroli. Lineage (NCBI taxonomy): Eukaryota > Metazoa > Chordata > Mammalia > Rodentia > Muridae > Mus > Mus caroli. The sequence goes on from NW_028227299.1 coordinate 859,970, forward strand.
ACTCCTTAATTATACCTTAAATTCTGGAGAAACAAAAAAGTAGGGGGTTTTGCTGGTTCACTTACAGGTGGAAAGAAAGGCTAAAAATATTACATCTTCCCCACCAGAAATTTCTGTTGGAGGGCTCCTTTAAAAAAAATAAAAATGACAAATGCTTAAGAAAATTTTAGAGACGTGATCACAAAGCACAGATTTGTTGAAAATATTAAAAGATTTTTCCGGAGGCCCCTGAGTCTGCCCTTCATATTTCCAGGAGGAAACCTCCATCAGAGACTTAGAAAGGCTGAATATGACCTTTTCTTGACCCCACTAGCTCAGTTCTCTTCAGTGGACATTCACAAGGTCATTTTAGCTGTAGAAGACACATGTGAAATGAGTGATTCCTGAAGGTATGCAGGCTCACTTTTTGCTTCAAAAGACAAAAGAACTTGAGGAAGCCACATGGAACTCAGTCCAAGCCCACTGTGATGAGAGCCAGTTACCTACAAGTAAGTGCAAAGCAGAGATCTGGATGGTTGATGGCAGGGAGAGGGACTTCTTTCTATCCTCAGGTGGTAGATTTTTATCAGGAGAGAATCAGTGATATTTACTGCTGTACCCCAGTCTCTGAGCAGGCTCAGATTCAGCACAGGAAAGCTGTTAAGTCTGTGTGACTATTGGGCCAGACCCTTCTTATCTCCAAGACCCTTTACTGATGGCAAAGGGGAGATATTTCTGGAGCAGTCTTCAAAACCTAATTACTTAATGACTTTGCCTCGGGGTAAGCTGAGGCCAGCCAGTATATGGCTGGTCTGAGAAGCTCTGATGTTACAGAGCAGAATGTGGCACAAGGGACCAGTCAGGTCTAGGAAGAAAGGAACTAGTTTTTAGCACCCCACCTCCCACTCCCAATACCATCAGTTCCTGAGGTGCCTGAGACAGGAGAGTCCCTGTTAGACCTGAAGTTGGGAAAAAGGCCGCGAAGCTGACTGTTCCTGCATCATCATTATCTTTGCTGAGGACTGAGTGGCTACTGGATGGTTGACAACAGGGAGATGAGGTTGCTTCTGGGAATTGTGAAGGAGACAGAGTCGGGCCGGTGATGTGTGGAGTGGAGTTTAGCATGTGGGGTCGTTTATTACTCAGAGAAGGGGCCTTGCAAGCAGACAGACAGTACTGTGGCATTAAGGATAAAGCAAACTTTGACCTCAATGGAGCCTGTGACTTTACTAACTTTAGGATACAAATTGCATGGTTTGTTAAGTTGAGGTCGCCTGGTAAGCAGATGTTCCCTGGTAGGAAATACTTACACGCTGACCTCTCTCTCTGGAACCCACCATAACAAGGAGAGAACAAACTGTCTTAGGTAAAGTTGTACTCTGATGACAACCAGCACAAGGCTCGCCCTTGACAGTATGGACACACAAGAGAACTAAAATGAAAGCAAATGGCTTGATTGGGAACACGGAGGGGGCATGACCTGGGTGTGAGGTAGCCAAGCTGACTAACCTCATAACGATGGGCCAGTTACTTGGTGACTGTGTTTTAGATTGCCTCAGATCCTAGGCGGGAAGGATCTGGATTGTTCCCTCTTAACAATCTTATGATTTATATTTCTGTCCAGTTTTTTTCATATTTTTATTGATTATTGGTAATTTCATGTCATGAACCCCAAGCAAAGTCTCTTCCTAGTACTCCTAGGTCTGCCCCCACCCATCTGCCCTACCCCCTCCAAAAAAAAAAAAAAAAGATAAAAACTACAAGTCCAGTTTGCATTGCTTATGCACTTTCACACTGGAACATGGTCAAACTCTCAGTGGCCAGACAAAAGGACTCAGTTCCATCCAGTTTAATGAAAATTTTATTTCTTTATAGATGCATAAAACTCCATAGCTTATACATTTGGTGTGCATGTATAAATAGTGAAGAAAATTATATATAAATTCACTGGTGTGCCTTCTTCATATGGTAGTTCTAACAGCTTTAAATTAAATATTATTACCTTTTAGTTACTTTTTAAAATATTTAACTTCCAAAGAGCAATTTCTATAGCTAATGTGCTAGTTTGGTTCCCTTTGGTTGTCTTTTTCCCTTTCTTCCTTTCATCCTTGAGGCAGGGTTTCTCTGAGAAGTACTGGCTGTCCAGAACTTTCTCTTCAGGACAGGCTGTCATGGAACTCACAGAGAGTAAAAGGCCTCTGCTTCCCTAGTGGGAGGTTAAAGGCATGCACCACCACAGCCCAGAAGTAGTTAGGTTTTTATCCAGCAATATATAAAGTTTTTCCCCACATGCTCACCAGTACTTATTGCTATTTGTTTGATAGTAACTGTTCTGACTGCTGTTAGATCTCAATTTAGCTTTAATTTGTCTCCCTCTGATAGCTAAAGATGTTGAATGTTTTTCATGTATTTATTGGTGACTTGTATGTTCTCTTTTGAGTATTATCTATTAACTCATTAACCCATCCAGTGATGAGATAATTGTTCTTAAGTTTTGAGGTTCTTTATAAATTTGTCCAGATTAATATTTTTACAAATGTGGTTGGCAAAGTTATTATTTTTATTTTTTAACTTTTTCCTGTCCTGTAGGCTCCCTCTTCATTCTCCTTTGCCACTTGCTTCCTCTGGAGACTGGAATCTTTTACTGTCATGTAATGACATTTGTCAATTCTTGTACTATTTTTTGAGCTATATGTGACTAATTTAAATTCCCTCAGACCTTAGACAGTAAAGAACTAAGCTTACTTCACTTAACATGACCTCCCTCCCCATCTAGTTTACTAAAATTTTTAATCTTTATTGCTGAATAAACATAAAATAAGTTGCTATTTGGGGGTCCTTTTCAGAAACTCCTTGCTTGTGCTTAAAGTGGGATATTGTAATTTTATTTTCCTTTAGCAGTTTGGGTTTCAAGTGTCATCTTAAGATCATGGATCCAGCCAGGCTTGGTGGCTCATGCCTTTAATCCCAGCACTTGGGAGGCAGAGACAGGCAGATTTCTGAGTTCGAGGCCAGCCTGGTCTACAAAGTGAGTTCCAGGACAGCCAAGGCTACACAGAGAAACCCTTTCTCGAAAAAAACAAAAAACAAACAAACAAACAAACAAACAAAAAGATTATGGATCCACTTTGAATACTTTTGGACAGAGTGAGGGACACAGTTTTTAGTTTTTAGTTTTGTTCTTTGACATATAAACACCCAATTTTTTGCCAGCACCATTTATATTTCCTCTTTAGTTTGTTTACTTTCCTGTTTGGGGTTTTGGGTTTTTGGGACAGGCTATGTAGCCAAGAATGATCTTGAATCCCTTTTTCTCTTACCTCTACCTCCCAAAGTACTGGGATTATCCTCATCAACATTTCTGGTTTTATTACCATTTCTTGAAGACATTTTCTTGTTCATCAATGAATATTTTTAACAGCAATGTGAAAACAAAATGGCTGTAGCTGTGTGGGTTCACCTCTGCATCCTTTATTCTGTTCATGGATTTTCTTTTTTGTGTCAGCATGTGACTGTTACTATAGCTCTCTACTGGATTTGTTGTTGTTGTGGTGGTTGTTTTTTTCTTTGTGGAGACAGGGTTTCTCTGTGTAGCCTTGATTGTCCTGGAAATCACTCTGTAGACCAGGCTGGCCTTGGACTCAGAAATCCACTGGCATCTAACTCCAAGGCACCACCCCTGCCTATCATATTAGTGGAAATTTAAATTGAGTATTGTGATCCGTCTATGCATTTTCCTTCTGTTTAGGATTGCTTTTGGAAAATCAGAGGTCTTTGATATTTAAATATGAATTTTTATTTTTTCTTTTTCTAGTTCTGTGAAGAATGGCATTGGAATTTTTGATAAGGATTATATTAACCTTGCAGACACTTTCTGGCAAAAGTGCCATTTTCACAATCTTAATCTGCTAATCTAAGAAGTGGGAAATGTTCCCATTTTCATGTGTTTGGTTTCTTTTTACAATGTTTTTCAGTTTTCATCACCTTGGATAGATTTATTCTTAGGTATTTTATTTTTAAGACTGGATGGTTAGGTATTCACAATGCAGCCCAGATTGGCTTCCAAGGCACAGCTGTTTTCCATGTATTAGCTTTCTGAATGCTGCAATTATCACAGCACAATATGCCACACCCAGGTCTTCCTTTAACTTTAAGAATCTTCAATGAGTGGAGTTTTCCCCTCCTGATTAACTTGTCCTTTATCATAATATATTTTTATATTATGATTATATTTTTTTATTATATTATTGGTATAGAAAAAACACTAGTTCTTATATCCTGACTATACATTCTATTATTTAGTTGAATTTATACATCTGATCTAAGAGCTTTCTAGAAGGTCTCTAGGGGTTTTCCTGTCAGATTATGCTATTTATTACTAAAATTATGTGACTTCAAATTTCTCTATTTGAATCACTTTTATTACTTTTTTGCCTTGCTCTCTAGGCAAAATTCTAATCACTGTATTAAATACAAGTACATGACCTTGTTTCTTGATTTTAGAAGGAATGTTTTCAGTTTTCCACAATTTATTGTAATTGGCAATAGGTTAGTTACATATAGCCTGTAAGGAGATTTTATATAGTTTATTATATTACATTTACATATTATAGTAACATTATCAATCATAACATTAATTATATTATTACTATATTTAAACCACATGTAATCATATTATCAGTAAATTATTAAATAAATATTATTAATATATAACGTATAATATATAAATATATTGTAATTTATATGATTTAATATAATTGGCTATAGGTTTGTTACATATATCCTACATGGACATTTTTATATGGTTTATTTTAATATACTCATATATTATAATTATATTATTACTATATCATATTATTATAATGTTACTATAATACATTATAACCACACATTATAATTGTATGATCCATTAATTATTAAGTATACATTATTAATATATTAACATATTAATATATTGTGATTTATATGATTTATGATTATTGACTATAGGTTTGTTACATATAGCATATATGGAGATTTTTATATGGTTTATCATAATATATTTCTAGATTATAATTATACTATTTATATTATTAATATATTATATTCTAATAATCTTATTCTAACATTATAATACAATTATTCATAAATTATAATTATGTTATCAATACATCATTATTAATTATATAGTATAAATATATAGATATAATATATACATATAATACAGTTTATATTAATTATTATTATCGTTTTCCTACATATAGCCTATATGGAGATTTTTATATGGTTTACCATAACATATTCCTATATTATAAGTATGTTGTTAATTATATTGTTAATATAATAATATATTCTCAATGAATTATTAATTAAGCATTATTAATATATTAATATAATATATAAGTGTATATTATAATTTATATGATTTATTATAATTGGATCTATGTTTGCTGAATATATCCTATATGGAGTTGTTTATGTGGATTTCTCTTTTTTCTATCCATTTTTTTCCAGAGTTCCTACCAAGAAGGGATGTTGAACTTCAAAAAGAACTTTACTTCAGCTATTGAGATAATCACGTGATTTCTGTTCCTGTTATATTTGCTCTAGAAGTATGTTGATTGGAATACTTAAGTTAAAGTCAACTTGACCATGGGTAGGGTCTTTTTAATGTGTTCTAAAATTTGATTATTAAGTATTTTCTAGATTATTTTTGCCTTTGTGTTTATCAGGAAAAATGGTCTAGTTTTTGTTGTATCCTCTGATTTTTGGAATCATAGTAATACCAGCTTTATAAAATGTATTTGGTAGTGCTTCTTTTTTTTTTCCTAGTTTTTGGAAATAGTTTGGGAATTATTGCTCTTAGTTCCTTAATGGTTTAAGATATTGATAGTGAATCCATCTGACCTTGGGCTTACACACATTCATACAAACCACACACACACACACACACACACACACACACACACATATACTCACAAACACACACACAGAAACCTCACACATATGAACGCACACAATTATATCATATATATAATATACAACATATATTCAATATATATCATTATATGTTTGTTAACCTATTTAATATTCAAAATGTATATAATATATAACATATTATATATGCATATATATGGATGTGTGTGTATGCATATATTTGAACACTTTTTGTTTAACATAAGCACTCATAGTTGCCAATGATCATCTTGTTTTTATGTCTTAGGTTCGAAACATAAGTGCTTGCATTTTCATTTGGATCTTAGGGTTTTTACATTTTTTCCCAATTTCTTTAAAACTAGGCAGATAATTCAAGTACATGTTCAATGCCAGTATAATATTATAGTATTTTGAGAAGAGTTGAGGAGCACTGTTGAAGTCTACATGGGAAGAGTTATCAGGAAACTTTACTTTTGAGTTTTATTTTACAACTAGCTGCTGTCTTTTTATTTTTTCTTTGATACTGAATGAAAACAAAACAAAACAAAACAAAACAAAACAAAACAAAACAAAACAAAACAAAAAAAGAATTACAAGGAGGGTATGACTGCTCCTAATTAGTTGAGAGACCTAACAGAGACAGATAGGGTGTTAGTATTGAGCCCTGGCCGGCCTGGGACTCACTATACATATCAGGCTAGTCTCCAAGTCATGGAGACTTTCCTGCCTCTGCCCCCTGAGTGCTGAAATTATTCTGTCTTAGTACATTTTACTGGTTATACTGTCAGTCATTGTGGTTCCAATGTCTTATTCAAATTTTAAGGAAGACATTTATGCTCCATACAGTATTGTGTGGTTTCCCTGCCTTTGCTTGACCTCAATAACCCTGACCTAATCAGGACACAGGGACCTAGAACCTTTCCACACTGACCCTTAAAATCCAGTTTTCTTAAGCTGTGTATACAAAAGGTGCCTCCTGAAGGTGACATATGGTCAATTGGAGCTTCAAAAGGTAGATGTGGCTAAGGAGTATGAAACTTGTATTGAAGCCAGTGTGAGGAAGAATGCAACTCCTTTGTATCTGTCAGCATTGGAACACAGCAGTGAATCTTAGACTCTCATGTCAGGGACAGAGATTCCAGAGAGAGAAATCTAGCTCCTTCCAGAGTTACTCAAAGTAAGCACAAAGTGGAGAAATTTGTGTGTTGGTGGTGGTCGGGGGAGGGGGATTATCTATGAGCTGCTAGAGATACCCTCATCTGACTCTTGCAGGCTCAAATGATAGATGCTGGCTAACCCCACCCCTGAAGTGTCAGTAAGACTTGCCATAGGCAACAAGCAGCCAGATTCTTTGCATTATTAAACAGGTCTGTGGGAGAAAGGAGGCAGCTTTCTGAGAAGGGATTCTTTTCTGATGATCTGTTAGGCCAGCACCATGAGGCCATTGATGCATGGAGAGATTTGACAAAGGGAGACAGCAGATCAGTCAAGTCTAGGAGCAAGGGAGAGAAGATGTTCATTCTTGGTAGCCCCAGTTCATGAAGTACCTAAGTATAAGGTGAGGTGAATGATTCTGAATAGGTCTTTGAAAGTTCCTGTGAATGGGGGAGGCAGGAGAAAGGATGTGCAATAGAGAGTGCCAGTTGGCATAATTGAAGATTGGATATTCACTTGAAGGATGGAGACCCGGTGGATGGGACCTAGGAGCCAGGGACAGGCTGCAACCTGCCTGGGAAGGCATTGTTTGCTTTGTGTTATAATGAGAGGGTTCATAGGACTTGAAGTCAGGCAGTTTCATGGTAAAAACAATGGTGAGAGTTATAATGAGCACTAGGTTTCAGATGTGTGTGGTAGGAGGTAAAAGCACTCACTTTGCAATCTTGTGTACCTAGTTCCATCCTAAAAAACCTTGGTAGTGGGAAGGAATCTCAGACTCCCAAAAGCCACCCTCTAGTCATCCCATGCACCACAACCCACTTGTACAGCCATATTCTCACATATTCCTCATACATACAATGTAATAATAATAATAATGTTATTACTATTTTTATTATTAATAGTAATAATAGCAATTACTCTAATAATAGTAATTATAATAATTAAATCATTATGTTGAGGATACTAGAGATGAGAAATAAGGTTTTGCAGCTTGGTATGAGATGTTCATGTTGACCAAATAAGAGTACCTATTAATGTGTGATCTAATTAATCAAGTAGCCTTTGACCTAGGATCACAGGGAGGAGGGATTCTGGCCACTACACAGCTGGGACAGAGCTTACCTACAGATTTCTTTGCTTAGGGTCTCAGAAATCTGGAAAGTCAAACACCTATCTTATAAATGTTTAATAAGGTACTTATTTTACAACAACAAAATTACTAATCTGTTCTCCCAGAGCTTTGAGACACTTCACCCCAATTTCTCTTTGTAATGCTTTGCTTAGTCTTACCAAGTAAACCATGACTGTACTAAGTAAGCTTGTAGATGATTTCAGCCTTGTCTACATTTAAGTGTTTATATGTAAACATTTATATGTTTCTCAAATTTCAACATGGATATGTACCACATGCTCATCTCTTGGGTGATACAAACCCAGAGGGCTTCATTTGGAAGCCTAGATATCTAGATCAAGGAAAGTAGAATCTTCTAAGGGTTCCATAGAGGCTTTTCCTCTTCCATGTGCCTGGATACTATAATCCTTTCAGGCTCCTTTTAGATAGGCACATAGGTGTTTCTGAGTCACCAATGCACAGGCTAGGTATCTCTTCACTTTTGCAAGGAAATGTTAGAGGGGAAATGGGGTTGAGGTCATTTTCATGGCCAGTCTTTTAGAGAAGAGGTCAAGAAAAGAAACTGCTTTAGGAAAGGGAAGCGGGAAGGAAGGAAAAGAGGCACTGAGGGGGAAAGGGAAAAAGGGTAGAAGGGCAGAAGTTGAAATCCAGCCAGAGAAAGAAGCTCTCCAATGCCACAGTAGGCACAAGCCCTGAAAGCTGGGGAGACCAGTCTTTGAGAACTTTCAATGAATTCAGTGACTCTAAGATTTTTTTTTTACCTCACCCCTCATCACACCAAAGGGAAAGAACAATACTTCTGTCTAGCTCCTAAGTTCCAGTGGGAGATAAGCACACAGATGTGTGAGGGATGTTTAGACTAGGCCCTGTCTCCAGATGTGGAGTGAACAGAGAATGGATCTCACAATAGGAACTCCTGAGATATTTTTTATGACATTCATCTCTTCGTATAGTGTTTTTTTTTTCTTTCCTTCGAGTAAAACTATTATGAAGGTTATAGCAAAGACAAAGTGGTAGAGGTGGGCATGAGGTCATTCCACTTAGTGGGTGTGACAAGATCAAGAGAGGAAGAGTTGTCTGCAAAGGTTACTAATGGACACTCAAAGCTGGAGGGCTTTCTCAGGGAAACTGTAGCTGTTCCCCTTTTGGGGAAACACGTGAATACCATTATTGTGTGAGGAGTGGGATTAGATGCCTGCACCTCTTTTAAAGTTTTAATGATCATATCTTATTAATTGTGTATGGATGTTTTATGTTCCTGTACGCATGACGGACTATGTACACTACATGCATGCCTGGTATCTGGAGAGGATAAAAGAGTTTGTTGGATCCCCTAGAACTTGATTACAAATGGTTGTTGGCACTGTGTGGGTGTTGAGAATGAAAGCTGGGCCCTATTGTTCTAGTCTGCAGAAGGATAGGTGTTCCTAGCTGCAGTTCATGGGACTGCTCAGAACATGGCTGCCTAACAGCAGGGAACATTCTGCAGGGATCCTTGCGGCTAGGAATAAAAACTTCCAGCTTCCACTAATTCCAAGTTCAGTAGCCACACGGGCCAGTGGCTAACCTACTAGAACGCACAGGTCCAAAGAGTCTGCAAAAAGGGTTTGTGGGCATGCTTTGTATAACTTTTGGCATCTCGGGGCAGAGTTGGATGTGTACACTTATGTTTTGGTGAAGAGTCCATGTCTCGCATCAGATTCTGAAAGCTGAAAGGACAGGAACTTTAGTTATCACTCCCATGTCTCCTTTCTCACGGTGGCCTCCTCTCTGCTGCAGGTGTCATTCCTGTTGAAGGCCCAAGGAAACACCTGAGACCTGAGGACCCAGGACCAAGAAAGAGCCGTCCAGTGGGAAAAATGGCAGCAACCGTTAACTCTGCCCCACAGGGCTCCTCTACTCAGCCTTGGTAATATGGCAGCCTGTGAAGCCTTCGTCCAGCGCTTCAGGTAGTTCCAGTATGATGAAGCTGATGGGCCTCACGGGGCCTTCTGCTAATTCTGGGAACTTTGTTTCCAGTGGCTGAATCCTCAGACACACTCTGTGGAGCAGATCCTGACACTGCTCCTGTTGGAGCAGTTCCTGTATATTCTGCCCAATGCAAAGACCAAGACCCAGAAGTTCAGCCCGGAAATTAGACAAAGACTTATCACCCTGATAGAAGACCTCAAGAGAGATCACAAAAGGCCAGGATACAAGGTGAAGATTGGTTGTGGTTGTTTGTTCTCAGTCCAGAAATGGAGGCAGGAAGCTGGGTCAGGATGAGCCATTCTGTCTCTGTGTCATTCCACAGCCACTAGCCTTCCCCAGAGCCCCTTTAAACATTCTCTTCTGCTGGATTCAGCAATGAGGTCACAGAGTCTCCACGGTTCCTGACTCCATGCCCACACTCCAACACACAAAATGGCAATGCCTCATTTATTATCAGTAAATGAATTTCTGGAGCAGCATCAGTTACTACAATTATCACTGTAGTGATGAATGGCCTGAGATATGTATTGCTTGGATCTTTACAGAACAGTTTGAAAAGGCAATGCCAGATAGTCTAGAAAACATATAAAAGGAGGGAACTGGAACATAGTTTATTATAAACTATTATTGCTTCTCTATATATGTGCTTGGACATTGTTTTACCTGAAGACACTTCAAATTGTCTTCCATGAAATGGATCCATGCCTATATCTCTGATTACTCACTGTGGTAGAACAGTTAGAAGTAAACATAAAAATTTCCTGTGCTATATACTCTTTCTGTTGGTCATGTGTTATCCTTAAGTGGATAGATGCTTTTACCTCCCTGTAACTACTAACCAGCAGCAAAGCAATGAGCTTTGGTTAGGGTAAATAAGGACAACAAACGCGATCCCTCCTGTTAAGTATCCATAGAACATCTAAGTCACAGGAAAATATGTAACAGTATCTGGTTCTTCCTAGGTTTTCCTGATCTGCATGATGAATATAGGGTGTGTGTGTAGATGTCTGAATTTGTGAGAGCTTAGGAAGAGCTTTGCATCATGAGTGATACACATCACTGGCCCATTTGAAATTCCAATAGCAGTTCCCATTAGCATACCCAAAAATCCTCAGAAGGAAGGCAGTATTGCTTTATGCTCAAAACCACTTCTCAAAGCCTCTGTTCAGGAAAGGCCTGGATGTACACTGGGCAGTGTCTGTGGGAGAGCAGCCAGCTGAGATTCATGACCTCAGCACAAAACAGGTGCTGCTTTGCAGTTGCTTCAGGGTCAGGGCAGTTGACTGAATGGACAGGACTCTGCCAAAGGACTCTGCCTCCTGAAGGTAGCATGACTGAATGCTTTTGCTTTCTTTCTGTATTCCTGGTTTTGTTGAAAATAGAAGATGTCATCTTCAAGGGTCTAGACACTTCATGACCTCCCCTGGCTCTTGAGTAATTGAAATGTGGCCATGTAGGTATAAATCTGTTGTGAGTATGGAATGTGTTTGACCCCACTGTCTCCTTTATGTGTGTTGTCTGTAGTTGTTACTGGAAAGCTAAAAGCTCCTCCCATTGCTCCTGGCCAATGATGTACATCCTGTGAGGTAAAAGGAGCTGCATTTCAGTGGGATGATGGGTTCTGAAATTTTCTTCAGATCAACATGTGTGACATACTCCTGGAAGAACTGATGTAGATGGGTATGTTTGTCACACAATCCAAAACACCTGTGGGTCCACCCAAACTTCAGATAATAGAACCTGTCCAGGAGATCTCTGAGATCCCAGCACAAGGGCCACGGCAAAGCAGTTTCCATGGTCCTGGCCAAAGCCAGACCTTTCTGAATATTGGTAAGGCAATCTCCTACCCCTCCTGCTCTTCACTTCTGTTTCAAAGCTCATGTTCTATGATAGAGTTGGGACAAGTTGGCATTATCAGTTCTCTAAACATAATAGACATGGTCAAATGTCCTCTCAAGTTACCTTCCAGCCTGTATTCTCCAGTCATCAATTATGCTGGTGCTAGTTTTTGCTTCCCTCAGCAACTACTTTGGTTATCCACCAACAGTTGGATGTCAGCCTTGTGATCTGGATGTCCTCACTCCCTTGGTAGGCAGACAGAAGGAGGCAGTGTGACAATCCATGGAAAGATATTCAATAAGTACCAAGTTCTCTCAGCATCAAGTGATGGTGTTTCATTCAATGTAAAGGAGTAGAGGGTGGGAATGAAGGCAAGGATAGCATTGGTTAGTGGTTTTAGCTAGCATGGGCTGTGAGCAGAGAATCTGAACAGAAAAATGGAGGAGGATCTTAGGAATAGGACTCTGGTTACCCAGGATGTGGAGGTTATTTGTACATGTCACATGCTGTTGAATGTCATTGAAGATGATATTAGAATAATCAAGATTGTTGCCTAATTAGGATAGACATTGGAATACCATCCATCACAACTCACATGCCATGTCAAGCAGTACAAATGGCCAGTACTTAAAAATGAGGAGGGAATACCAGTTGTCTGCTGAGACTCTGAAACTGCAGGAGAACAGGGAGTAAGGCCCTAGGATCCAAGGGCTGGGATACTGTGATACTTTACCTTCTGGTCCTTAGGTTGGTAGGCAGAAGCAATGACTGGTAGTTATTTGTGTTGTTGAAATCAAAATGTGCAGATAATCTGGCTTGGGTACAAAACCAATGCAATAACCACATGTTTTCTATGCATCATTCTAGTATATATTTTTCCAACTTTGCTATCTCTTCATTTCTGTCTCTCTGTCTCTGTCTCTTTCTCTCTCTCCCTCTCTCTCTCTCCCTCTCCAACACCCTCTTTTATACACACACACACACACACACACACACACATACACACACAAACATTTTTGCAGGCAGCAGGAGAGCTCCTGCTCCTTTGAAAAGACTAGAAAGGTTTTCTGGGTGATTTGGTTTCTGCCTAAGGGTTTCCTCTCCTCTTTTAGCTCATCAACTTTAAACCTAGATAGAGTCTCACTACTTCCATGGAAAGCAGATGAGCTGAGAATACCTTTTAAGGAAGCATAGCAGGCCCCTCCCATTATTCAGTACTTATTCTTAAAATTGTAAGGCTAAAGCAGATAACATTGGTCAGAGGCTCCTGGTGAAGTAGCCCTAACTGAGGGGGAAATAGATGGTGAGAATTCTTATGTCCAAAACAACGGCTGGAAAAAATGAGTCACCGTGATGTGGGGTTTCAAATTGCCCTTCCTCTTCTGTCTAGCACATAATAGCAGAGTCCTACCAGAGTTTGTTCTCTGACATGGTAAGATAGACACAAGATGAGAGCCTGCTGGATTCTATACACATAGAACAATTACCAGGCCCTGGAAAGTAGAAAAGGATTCAGTGGAACCAAGGATAGAAAGGACAGAGAACAGTAGACTTCTTCAAGGAGGGGAGGTCAGTGGTGCTACTTGAGAACTTCCAGCCCAAGATGGAAGCCATTTAGTGTTCTCTTCATTTACATTTCTTCTCTCAGCTTTTGATGTTGGGAGGAGAAAATGGTGAATTTATATCAGCAAAGAAAAGAGTAAGTACACACACTCACATACACACACACACACACACACACATTAATTAATTAATTTCTGAATCACTTTCTGAATTCCATTTATCCAAAGAATATGAACAGCTGGAACTTCCTGGTAAAGAGCCCCCCAGTACAGCTGCTGGTTGACTCCAGTACCCGAGGAAACCCAGATTTTCTCCCAACAGGAGATGCCTAGGATTTCCTGGGATGCACAGCCCTCCAGCTCTAGAACCTCCTCCACTGGCTCTAGGGTTCATCCCCGCAAGAAACCCAACTCTGTTGCTCAGATAGCACTGTGTTTTGCTCACCAGGAGCAATATAGCATTTACTTGAAAACCAAAAGAAAAAACCTAGGGTAGCACTAGGGGGCCCTAGAGATAGGACAGGGTCAGACACCTCTGGGCAGCAGCTCCTTAGCCAGGAAGAGGACACCTATGAGAATGCTGTAGGTAGTGATCCATCTACTGAGGTGACATCCCCTAGCACACAGATTATTTTGATGGTGAAAAACAGCAGTTTAGGCTGTGTAAGAAGGAGTTTATGTTTCATTTGGGCCTGAGAGAAACTGTGACAAATCAGAAGGACTGAAAACCTTACCAGTGCACCTTCTTTGGGAAATTCTTTAGGCGGCAGTCACAAGTCAGTGCACACCTTGTAAGACATACCAAAGACAGACCATTCACATGTGAACAATGTCAGAAAACTTACAAACACAAATGTAGCCTGCTGAAACACTTAAAATTCCACACAAGGAATTTTGAAAGCAAGAGAAGCCAGGCTTCTCAGTGCCTGCCAACTTTACAACAGAATCCCCTCAGGACTGTGTTGATGGAAACACGTCCTAAAAAGTGATGCTGTCTCCTAAGAGCTACCCCTGCAAAGACAGTCTTGGAGGATAGAGCTGTTAGTTTCAGAGTGGGGTTTTGCTTTTATCCACATGCAAAACCCACCTTTCATGGCAATACCAATGCTAGAATATTCACCAATTCTTTATGGCTCTAAATGTAATTTTTCTGTGCATGGTAAGAACTTGTTCAATCTTTAATATGAATATTGTTTCCTAATGGGCAGCAGCTGCTTCTCAGATACTCTGAGCATGAAATGTAGATTATATACACTGTTCATAACTTAAATGGAACACTGCTAACATGGAAGTCTGATCCTGTAGTACTTTGTCAATAGGTATGCATGTCCAAACTTCCTTACTGTTGGGAATCATGTTCAAGGCTAGTGTTGTTTTCATTTTGATAGTTAGGACAGGGGAACAATCTTAGATACTCTATATACCTAGGCAGCATCTCTTGCTCAGGTATGTTGTTTTTGTTTTGCTTTTCCTTTTCTGGTGCTAGGGAGTGAATCTAGGCCACGGAACTTTCAAATCAAACACTACCACAGACCTACATCTCTAGATCAGGTTGGATTTTTTTTCCAAAGCTATGGAGAGAATCTTTAGCCTTGAACTTGCAAATTGTGGAAAGCCGTGCAGCGAGCAGCGAGCAATCACTGTGGAGAGCCGTGCACGTGCCGCTAGCAATCACCATTATAAGATGGCGCTAGCCTCCACTGTGACAAACTAGTAAACAAGCCTTGTGCGCAAGTGCGAGAGTGAACTCACTCCTAGTCACTGCCCATTCTCAGGGTGTAATAGTGGTGTGATGAGCGAGCAACGAATCAAGAGCTGTCACGCCACTACAGGTGCTGAAACGTCATGGCTGAGTGCTATATAAGGGACTCCATTTTCTGGGGTCGGGATCTTCCTGAGAAGTAAGCAATAAAGCTTTGCCACAGAAGATTCTGGTTGCCTGAGTGTGTTCTTGCCGGCGGGGACAAAAGCTCGGGATACGTGGCGCCAAAGACCCGGGGACTTTATACCATCACACATGCGCAAGGAAGATCCCTCGTTCGCGGGGCGGAACCAGAACTGCGGGACACTACAGCTCTGCAAGGTAAGTATAGTCTTGAAATTTCTCCAGAGTTAGATGCTCTTTTGATTGTTTGCACGGTGATTGCACTTTCCCTTTTGGTTTTGTTTTGCTTCCACCGCTGGAACTGCTGACTGGTTCCCAGTCGCAGTCAGGCTCGGACAGCACCTGGACAGTGCCTGGACAGCGATTAGTTTCAGTCACAGTCATGACTGGATAGCGGCAGTATGGGAATTTCTCACTCTGTAGTAGTGGTGTTAAGGTCGGTCCTGAAGCAGTGTGGCCTAAAAATCGCCACTAAGAGTATAGAGGCATTTGTCAGGGAGGTAGACCGTGTGGCACCATGGTATGCTTGCTCAGGTTCGTTAACTGTCACTTCTTGGGACAAACTGAAAGGAGATCTAGTTAGGGAACAGCAGAACGGCAAACTTAAGCAGGGATCATGCCGTTATGGAAATTGGTGAGATCGTGCTTAACAGATGAGGATTGTGAGCAGATGGTAGAAGCAGGGCAGAAGATTTTGGACGAAATTCAAGACAGTCTATCAGAGGCAGAGTGGGGAGAGAGATTGAAAGTTGGGATGAAACAAGGTGCACCGAAGAATTTAGGCCTTTCCACGGGCCTTGAGCCCAAGGAAAAGAGATATAAAGGAAAGAATGCCTTGGGAGAGATTAGAAAAAGGGATGGAAAGGGAGAGAAGAAGAGAGAAAGAACTGGAGAGGCACATAAGGAAAGGAGCCTCTACCCGCCATTAGATGAGTTTAAGGCACTAGCTGTCAGTAGCTCAGAATTGGATAAGAAACTTAGCTCCTCTGAGGAGACAGACTTAGAGGAAGAAAGATACCAGCTAGATGAAAGACGAGCTAATCAGTCACAGAATAACATAAAGAAAGCAAAAGTAGCTAGAGACAAATGTCAAATCACTATGCGATCTTCAGATCTGCAACCTCTGGGTCCTAGTACACCTCCGCCCTACGTGCAGAGGTATCAATCAGACTCATTCATTTCAAAAGAGGAACAGAGAAAAGTGCAGCAAGCAAACCCAGTTTTTGAAGGCGCAGAGGGCGGATGCGTTCATGCCCCAGTGGAGTATATACAGATTAAAGAATTAGCAGAGTCAGTTCGTAACTATGGAGTCAATGCCAACTTTACTGTAGCCCAAGTCGAAAGGCTTGCGACTCTGGCAATGACCCTCTGCGATTGGATGACCGTAGTAAAAGCCGCATCTCCTAACATGGGAATGTATTTAGAATGGAAAGCTTTGTGGCAAGACTCCTGCCAAGCACAGGCAAGGGCCAATGCCAATGTTGAAGGGGACCAAGGAACATGGACTTTTGAGTTGCTTACAGGTCAGGGACAACACGCTAATAACCAGACAAATTACCATTGGGGAGCTTATGCTCAGATCTCAGCTGCTGCAGTTAAGGCATGGAAGGCACTCTCTAAGAAGGGAGAGGCAAGTGGGCATTTGACCAAGATCACCCAGGGCGCACAGGAGTCATTCTCAGATTTTGTGGCTAGAATGACAGAAGTGGCAGGGAGAATTTTTGGGGACCCAGAGACAGCTATGCCTTTAATTGAACAGTTGATGTATGAACAGGCTACCCAGGAATGCAGGGCAGCTATTACACCTAGAAAGAGCAAGGGACTGCAGGATTGGTTGAAGGTTTGCCATGAGCTTGGAGGGCCACTCACTAATGCAGGTTTAGCAGCTGCCATTCTACAAGGGCAAAAACGCCCTGACATGGCTGAGCTCAAACTCTGCTATAATTGTGGCAAACCGGGACACTTAAAAAAGGACTGTAGAGCCCTTGTCAAAATGAGAGCACCAGGACTGTGTACTAAGTGTGGAAAAGGATATCATTGGGCTAGAGATTGTCGTTCAGTCAGGGACATTCGAGGCAGGCCCCTGCAGCCAGGATTCCCTCAAGCAGTAGATAATGAGACCATTCCAAAAAACCAGTACAGGGCCCTCAGGTCTCAGGGCCCGAAAACATATGGGACCTCGACAGGCAAAAGGTGGACCCCACAGTCCGCAGGGCAACAGAAGGATCAGCTGGGTTGGACCTCCGTACCACCACCCGATTCATGCTAATGCCCCAAATGGGGGTACAGCCTATTCCTACTGACTTATAAAGGACCTCTGCCATCCGGTAGAGTTGGCCTAATATTGGGCCGGGCCTCCCTTACCTTACAAGGTCTTATTGTTCACCCTGGAGTCCTAGATCAAGACTATGAAGGGGAACTTCAAGTTCTCTGTTCCTGTCCTCAGGGTGTCTTTTCTATTTCACAAGGGGATAGAATAGCTCAGTTAATAATTTTTCCAAGCCTACATGGCTGTTTTCCTTCCTCTGGTGTCCCTCGAGCTAACAGAGGGATTGGTTCTACTGGAAATGATTCTGCTTACTTAGTGATGCCTCTTGACTCCAGGCCATTCTTAGAATTAGTTATAGAAGGAAAACAATTTAAAGGGATTTTAGACACAGGAGCAGATAAAAGTATCCTTTCTTCCCAATGGTGGCCAAAAACTTGGCCTGTTACTCAGTCATCACGTTCTTTGCAAGGTTTAGGTTATCAGTCCTGTCCCACTATTAGTTCCCATTCTTTGAGCTGGACAGCTCCTGAAGGTCAAACAGGACGATTCACTCCCTATGTTTTACCACTCCCAGTAAATCTCTGGGGGAGAGACATCTTACAGGCACTAGGACTGACCTTGACTAATGAATACTCGCCACAAGCTGTTCAAATAATGAAGAAAATGGGCTATAAAGAAGGAAGGGGATTAGGGAAAGGAGAGCAGGGTAAACTTGAACCTATCCCTCAATAAGGTAATAATGGGAGACAAGGTTTGTTTTTTTTCTAGGGGCCGTTGAGGGCTCCATGCCCATACCATGGTTACAAAGGAAGTTGTATGGGTTCCTCAATGGCCTCTCTCCTCTGAAAAGTTAGAAGCAGCTACAAAACTAATTTCTGAACAGCTACGCTTGGGTCATTTAGAGCCCTCTACCTCACCCTGGAATACACCTATTTTCATAATTAAGAAAAAATCTGGCAAATGGCACTTATTACATGATCTTAGAGCTATTAATGCACAAATCCGTCTATTTGGACCAGTTCAGCGAGGGCTACCATTGCTTTCTGCCTTACCCCAAAATTGGGAAATTATAATTATAGATATTAAAGATTGCTTTTTCTCTATACCTTTATGCCCTCAAGATAGGGAAAGATTTGAATTTACCATCCCAGCCATTAATCATTTAGAGCCAGATCAAAGATACCAATGGAAGGTCCTACCTCAGGGGATGGCGAATAGTCCCACCATGTGTCAACTGTATGTGCAATTGGCACTTAAGTCAGTTAGAGAGCATTTTCCATCATTACAGGTGATAATTTATATGGATGACATTTTGATTTGCCATAAAAATTCACAGTTATTGCAAGATGCATACCCTATATTAATAAAAACGTTAGGGCAATGGGGATTGCAGGTGGCCACTGAAAAGATGCAAGTTGCTCAAATGGGAGCCTTCCTAGGGTCACTCATTTATCCTGACAAAATTGTTCCTCAAAAATTAGAGATTCGCAAAGATCAACTACATACCTTGAATGATTTCCAAAAATTGCTAGGAGATATTAATTGGCTAAGACCATTTTTGAAAATTCCATCAGAAGAATTAAAGCCCTTATTTGACATAATAGAGGGAGATACCCACATCTCCTCCCACAGAGCACTTACCCCAGCTGCATGTCAAGCTTTACAAACGATAGAAAAGGCCTTACAAGATGCTCAATTACAACGCATTGAGGAGTCAAAATCATTTGAATTGTGCATATTAAAAACTGCACAGTTACCAACAGCAGTCTTATGGCAAAAAGGACCCATATTGTGGGTCCATCCTAATGCTTCCCCTGCAAAAAAAAAAAAAATTGAGTGGTATCCTAATGCAATTGCTCAACTTGCACTTAGGGGGATAAAAGCAGCTATTACTTATTTTGGGAAAGAACCTCATATGCTAATCGTACCTTATACTTCTGCTCAAGTTCAAACCCTGGCAGCAACAACTAACGATTGGGCAGTCTTGGTTGCCTCTTATTCACGACAAATTGATAATCATTATCCAAAACATCCAATTTTACAATTTGCCTTAAACCAAGCCATAGTGTTTCCAGTAATAACAGCCAAACACCCACTTCCGGATGGAGTAGTAGTGTATACAGATGGATCCATATCTGGCATAGGTGCATATGTAGTAAATGGCCAAGTAACATCTAAACAATATAATGAGACATCACCCCAGGTTGTAGAGTGTTTGGTAGTTCTAGAAGTCCTTGAAACTTTTCCGGGACCGCTCAATATTGTATCTGACTCTTCATATGTGGTCAATGCAGTTAATACGCTTGAAGTTGCTGGCTTAATTAGACCCTCTAGCAAGCTTGCTCACATTTTTCAGCAAATTCAGTCAGCCTTGTTACATAGAAGACATCTTGTGTATATTACTCATGTTAGGGCTCATTCTGGCCATCCTGGCCCCAAGTCTCATGGAAATGACTTGGCAGACAAAGCTACTAGAATCGTGGCTGCTGTTCTGTCCTCGCAGTCAGAGGCTGCAAGGGAGTTTCATAAACGCTTCCACGTGACGGCTGAAACATTATGCCGCTGTTTCACTTTAACTAGGAAAGAAGCTCGTGACATTGTCACCCAATGTCAAAACTGTTGTCAATTTCTGCCTACTCCTCATGTAGGGGTAAATCCCCGAGGCATCAGACCATTACAGTTTTGGCAAATGGATGTCACTCATATTTCCTCCTTTGGAAGAAATCAATATTTACATGTTTCCATTGACACCTGCTCTGGTGTTATGTTTGCTACACCTTTAACAGGTGAGAAAGCCTCTCATGTTATACAGCACTGTTTAGAAGCATGGAGTGCTTGGGGCAAGCCCACAATTCTTAAAACTAATAAAAGGCCAGCATATACCTCTA
The DNA here is from genome assembly GCF_978045245.1 of Mus caroli. Lineage (NCBI taxonomy): Eukaryota > Metazoa > Chordata > Mammalia > Rodentia > Muridae > Mus > Mus caroli. Next base: position 880,569 of record NW_028227299.1, read on the forward strand.
CTAAATTTCAGCAATTTTGTCATCAAATGGATGTCACTCACTTGACTGGCCTTCCTTATAATCCTCAAGGACAAGGCATTGTGGAACGTGCCCACCGTACACTTAAGTCTTATCTTATAAAACAAAAAAGGGGAGTTGATGAGACTCTGCCCTCAGTGCCAAGAGTAGCTGTATCTATGGCACTCTTTACACTTAATGTTTTGAATCTTGACGAGCAAGGTCGCTCTGCAGCTGATCGACATAGCTCAGACACTGATAGACCACAAGAAATGGTCAAATGGAAGGATGTCTTAACTGGTCTGTGGAAAGGCCCGGATCCTATTTTGGTAAGATCCAGGGGAGCTGTTTGTGTTTTTCCACAGAGTGAAGACAACCCATTTTGGCTGCCAGAACGACTCACCCGCAAGATATTCATCAAGGACGGTGCAGAAGATGCTGACCTCCCGAGGACTGCTCCTGATCCTGACAATACTGAACTTGTCTCAGGTTCCTAGTATGAGGGGCGAACAGAGATGGGCCATTCTCTCGACTTTCCCTAAACCAATGCCAGTTCGCCATAATGCTATTGTTTTTCCAAAATTCTTTACTACTAATAAAACATTAGATTTGCCATATCTACACTATGATCCCACCCGAGCACCATTAGGGGAAAATCGCTCTTTATTAGAACAGGGTTCTTTATGTTTTCAAATTAATGGACCAGGAAAATGTATCAACCTCACAGCTCGAGCTTTGGGGAAGTTTAATGAGCACCGAGGAGGTTGGGTAAGCACAACCCAAGATACTTCCAATGCAGATATAACCTTTACAAATCGGACCTTTTGGCAGGAGGCAATTTGGGTTAATGGTACATTTCTACCACCTAACTTTTCAGACAAAGAACGTCCCCACCAACCAAAAATAGCCCCTCATTGTAGCTTGGAAGATGAAGGGCTGATACTGCCTTGGTCTGATTGTCAATCCTCCATCACTCGTTGGGCAGATCAGAGTAAAACCTTTTCCTTTTCTCCCAACATGATAGATGATCCAAGAAGGAATTTGTTATGAAAGAGGGACTTTTCATACAGGACTTTAGAATGCATCCCTTTCACAAGTGGGTGCTTTGCGGAGTCAATGGCAGTTGTACAGAACTCAATCCTTTGATCTTTATCCAGGGAGGAGCAGTTGGAAAGGCTTCTTTTACTGGCATCTCAAGATTTGCTCAGTATTGGGGAATACATGCTGCCTCCCAGGATTCTTATGGATACACTAATACCAGTGTAGAGATTACTGGGTTCAATAAAACTTTGGTAAACCAGATTAATTATCCATCTACCCCAGTCTGTGTTTACCCCCCTTTCTTGTTTATTCTTTCAAATGATTCATTTGAAGTCTGTTCCAATGATTCTTGTTGGATTTCTCAATGTTGGGACATAACAAAGAACACCCGTGCCATGGTAGCACGGATCCCACGTTGGATCCCGGTTCCGGTGGAAACACCCTCCACCTTATCCCTGTTTCGACAAAAAAGAGATTTTGGAATTACTGCTGCCGTGATCATAGCAATTTCAGCCAGTGCAGCTGCTGCTACAGCTGCAGGGTATGCTATGGCTAGTACGGTTCAATCAGGCACAAAATTAAATCAGCTCTCAGCAGATCTGGCTGATGCCATCACTGTCCAAACTTCTGCTAGTACCAAGTTAAAGGGAGGGCTGATGATATTGAATCAGCGCCTTGACCTGGCAGAAGAACAGATAGGAGTTCTATACCAGATGGCCCAGTTGGGTTGTGAAAGAAAACTGGAAGCTCTGTGTATTACCAGTGTCCAATATGAAAATTTTACTTATGCAGCTAATCTGTCTAGACAGCTTTCCTTGTATCTTGCAGGAAATTGGTCTGAGGGATTCGATGAGACTCTTGAGGCCCTGAGGGTGGCAGTTTTAAAGATCAACTCAACGCGAGTGGACCTGTCATTGACAGAGGGCCTCTCCTCCTGGATTTCATCTGCATTTTCTTATTTTAAGGAATGGGTGGGGGTGGGTTTATTTGCTGTTGCCACCTGCTGTGGACTTGTGTTCATGCTCTGGTTGGTTTGCAAGCTCAGAACCCAACAAACACGTGACAAGGTTGTGATAGCAAGGCGCCTCCCCTGAAATCTGGCTATCTATGCTCAAAAATTAGTTGACATTGATGGCTGGCCTCTTTGTAGAGTTCGCCCTAGGTCACTTAGTAGTTACTGTCACATAGCACTGCGGTAATCAGGGACGGGCAACTTTCCTCATGCACAGATCATCCTAAGACACGGGGCCCAGTGGCGATAGGGTTACCCTCTGACAGGAAAAGCTGTGACATTGGAGGAACGACCTAAGACAGGAGCCACAGCGGATGGGCATAATTACACAGACCTAGTCCAGCCTCAATTTAATAAAATAAAAAGGGGGAGATGTGGAAAGCCGTGCAGTGAGCATCGAGCAATCACTGTGGAGAGCCGTGCGCGTGCCGCAACAATCACCATTATAAGATGGCGCTAGCCTCCGCTGTGACAAACTAGTAAACAAGCCTTGTGCGCAAGTGCGAGAGTGAACTCACTCCTAGTCACTGCCCATTCTTGGGGTGTAATAGTGGTGTGATGAGCGAGCAACAAATCAAGAGCTGTCACGCCACATCAGGTGCTGAAATGTCATGGCTGAGTACTATATAAGGGACTCCATTTTCTGGGGTCGGGATCTTCCTGAGAAGTAAGCAATAAAGCTTTGCCACAGAAGATTCTGGTTGCCTGAGTGTGTTCTTGCCGGAGGGGACAAAAGCTCGGGATAGCAAATAAAACACTACCACTAACCTACATCTCCACCTGACACTGTTTTTTTAATTCTTTAACTCTAGATGTTACTTTCTTTATTACTTTGAGGTTATAATCTTGTTTTAATGTATCCATGATCTGTTACTGAAATTTTAGTTCCATTTCTACCACTTTTATCCAGGAGCTAAACAATGTTAAACCGATGCTGATAATTTTTTTTGTTGCTACTGCAATTTGATGAATAAAGGAGTTCCTCTTTCTGCCTTGTCTCAGATTGTGTTTCTTGAAGACTTGTATCTTATGACCAGAAGAAAAACTTGTAATGTACACTTGAAGAGGGTTGCCAGGGGACTTGAAGGGTATTTCCCTATATTAAATGCATGCCAGGTGTCTGGTGCTATGTCAGGGTAGTGGTGCTCCTTAGGCTACATACTTATCTTTTTGTTCTCATACACGTTTGAGAACCATAATATTTAGTACCATAGAGCAAATGTTACAGGTGCTTAACTTTTAAATGGTCAGTAAATATCAAAGGCTCAAATTTCAACCCCAGAGCAGCCTGTTCTCTCAAAGCTAGTCAGAGAATGCTTAGCCCTGTGAGCCCAATCCTTGCTTTTTATTCTGAGATTGGAGGGAAACTGGTCTTTCCTGTAAGGGTTTTGAAATTACAGCTTCTGGTATCAGCAGTGCTTGTCACCCTTTTGAGGATGCCCATTTGTAATAGCAAGGAAAGGGGGAGATCAGTATCCCAATGGCTCAAAAAAAGTCTAGAACACCATTGTACTCCTCCCCCTTGTGTGTGCCATTCCTGTCACATTTTGAAGAGAAACAGTGCTCCTCCAGGAAGCTCTAGGCTATTAGACTTATTTCTCTGGACACATTCAGACCCCACCTCCAGGTCTGGACTGACTATCATTAAGGGCAGTCATTCACCCTCCAGGCCCCAGTCCCTACTTCTCTCTCAATTCTCCACAAAACAGGAGACTCTTTTTAGCTTTTGTGCTGAGTGATGTCAGCCCTGCATCTCATTTACTGATTAAATAGACTGGTTGGGCCTTAGAAGAATTTCTTTCTCTCAACTAGCTGTTTACCAGTTATACTGTCAGTGAGAATGACCGAGACACCTAGTATTGGCAAGGTTCCCATGATTAAGGGCAGGAAATAAGAAGATAAGGCAGACTTATCAATCTATTTAAAAAGTCTAACTTTAATTCATATCTCTAATGCTGTACACAAGAAACAGAATATTATGAAGTGACTTCAATAAGTAACAAATGAGATTCATTAGAAAATCAGGAGATGTCTACTGAGAACAGCACTGGACTTTAAAGAATTTGTTCCTCCATTTCTTTTCCACTACATCCCCATCTTAACACGTAACTGTGAAGGCAGGAGGTGGTGGAAGAGTGTTCTCATCAGCATCTAGATCTCCAGGGATGCTTGTCCACTCAGGGACTTCAAGATATCCATGTCAGAGTGTTACTTGGTTAGCAAAGCAGCCTTTGTAGTGCCTCAAAGCAGGAAGAAGGAAGGATGGCTATGGTTCTCCTTTCAGGATTTACACTTTAAAGCTGAGATACTCTGTAAAAATTCATGTCTTTCTGAAATTTACCCCATGAAATGTCTCAGTTACTTAGTGTAATAGTTTTAGACATAACTGGAAATGCTTTTATGTTAACCTGTGTGTGCTAGTAAGTTTTTTGTCACCTAGGAAGAGGGAAACTCAAATAGAATCTGTGTACATTACACGGGATTATAGCCATATTTTTTCTTTTTTTTTTTCTTTTTTTTTTTTTTACAAAAATGTTTCTTTAATTTTTTTCATATACTATGGTTTGAATGTATTCTTTTCCCTCTCCATCTCACTACCATCCAGTGAAACTAACAGAAGTTATGGGTCAAAATGGATTTAACAGATAACTATAGAACTTCTCAACCCAGAACAAGAACACACATGGTATGCACTCATTGTTAAATGGATATTAGACAAAGAACATGGAATACCTATGATACAAATCATTGGTACTATCCATCACCTTCACCTTTCTGACTCATCTTTGCATAGATCCTGAACCTTGAAGGGGAGAGCTTGATAAAGACATCCTCAGGTGCTCCAAGTATTTCACTCTCTGTGTATTAACCAGGTGTGGCTCTCTGTGTTTATTGCCAACTTCTTCAGGAAAAGTCACCTCTGATGAAGACTGAGGGATATTCACTAACATATGGGTAGAACAATTAGGATTCATTAGAAGTAATTTTACTGCTTTGGTCATTTAGCACAATTAATAATAGCAGATTTTCACCTAGGGTTTTATGACCTTTCTAGTCTCAGATGCTTGGCCTGAGATGACCTCCCCATTTAACCCTTCTATATTAGTTTCTTCTTTATTCCTTTGTACCACTATTCTCTGTTTTCCCTTCCTTGGAAGACCTTTTCCTCCTCCTCCTTCATGGTGCCTTACTACATAGCTCATCTCTGTTGTTCTAAATGAAAGACACACATATATAAAGCTTACAAGTTAACTCCATATATAGGTGAAAGCATGCACTTTCTTTCTGGGTCTGGTTGGCCTGTTTGGCATTTTCCTGATTAACAGTTCATAGGAGGGGATCTAGTACACAGTGACTGGTGTTATCCCTGCAAATATGGTGATAAAATATATAAGAAAGCAAGCTGAGGGTGAGTCTTGAAAGATGACTCAGTGTTTAAGAACACTGGCTGCTTTACTAAAGGCAAAAGTTTGAATCCCAGAACTCAGATAGAAGCTCACAGCCATATGTAGCTCCAGTATCAAGGAACCAAGCTCCTTTGCCTCTGTGAACACTGGAAAAACAAGGCCCACAGACATCCATGCAAGCAAAACAGTCTTATAATCTTAGTCTTATAATCTTATAAACATATAATCTTATATGTTTATGTGTGTGAGTGTGGGTGTTATTAAAATAAAAGTTAAAAGTAATTTTAAAATTTTGTAAGAAGAAAATCTGAGAAAACTGTCGTGAGAAAGCAAACCAATAAGCAGCCTTTCTCCATGTATCCTACAAGGTTTCCTGCCATGACTTCCCTCAGTGATGGACCAAGATGTGGAAGTATAACATAAACTAAGCCTTTTCCAAAGGGAATGTAGTAGATGAGGGATGGGATGGAGATTTGTTGAAGGGAAACTGGGAAGGGAGCTATCATTTAAAATGTAAATAAATCACAAAATGAATGAAAAATAAATATAAGTCCTACCTAGAACTTCAATATGACAACATGAAACTGCTCACCTACAATCTCCTAGCTCACATGTCCAGGACATGAATATGCCTGTCTTCTAGGTATGCCTGTAAGCCACCGAGATCTGCATCAACCCTGTGGAGTTCAACCCTGACTTCCTGGCACAGATGATCCCCAAAGTGAAGTGGGCAGTGCTTGTGCTAAGCATACATCACGGGGAATAGGGAGGGGTCGAGGAGAATTTAACAAAGAACAAAGAAATGAGCATCTGCTGACATGAGGGCCGAAGTCAGGCTCCAGGGGCGGGCACTCTGCATCTTATCTCCAGAACATAGATCCTCCTTGACAGTCTTGGGGTGTCAGGCTGGGCTCTGACTTAACTCATGTCCTTGAAAGTCGTGGGAGTCAGGAAGAGATAGGGAAGAGGGGACTACAATTCAGCTTTTACAACCTCAGGTGTCAGGAAGGGTACAGGGAGGAGGGAGTGACAAACGGCTCCTAGCATGAGGCCATTTGGCCTGTCAGGGTAGGAGATTGTAAAGGGCTCGCTTTCTCACGGTATGGTCTCTGACATCTCCCCTTTCTGAATTAAATTTAATAAGGCCACACTTAACTGAGGTGATCAAACGATCTCATTCATGGATGAGTGGGAATTAAGTATGGCTGAGGGAGCATTGACCCGATTCTCCATTGGGTGCTGTCATGACCCACACTTATGGCTCTTGGTATCTGTAGTGGATATTCCTGGTTGTCAACTTGACTATATTTGGAATGAACTACAATCCAGAATTGGAAGTCTCACCAGTGACCCTTATCTGGAGGCTTGGAGATCCTTATCTGGATTTTGGTATGGAGATCTTGAGCCATAGTGGCTATGGATTCCAGAAGATTAAATCTCCGAGTTTAAGGAGATTTAATCTGGGCTACACCTTTCATCTGGGATTAAAGGTGTGGTGGAACACACCTTTAATCTGGGCTACACCTTCTGCTGGAGACAATATAAGGACATTGGAAGAAGGGAGTCTAGCTCTTGCTCCTTCGCCTGCTTGCCGTGTGAGACTGAGTAATTGCTAGATCCTTGGACTTCCATTCACAGCTGCAACTGAACCATTGTTGGGAATTGGGCTGCCGACTGTAAGTCATCAATAAATTCTTTTACTATATAGAGACTATCCATAAGTTCTGTGACTCTAGAGAACCCTGACTAATACAGAAGTTGGTACCAGGAGTGGTTCTAGAGTAACAGAAGTACAAGGATGAATCTTTTAAAATACTGGAATTGGCTTGTTGATCCACCAGCACTTTCAAGTACTGAAACCTCTCCAGATTCTCTCCCTCCTGGGAGCTCAGAGAATTTTGAAGACCCATGGTTGAAGTTATATTTCAAATTTAAAGAAGCTAATGCCCTTGATTTTCTTAATGATTTAGGTGATTCAGTGCACAAAGCTTTCTACAAGATGGGGAAAAAATCAGAAAATGATTTTACTGGCTGGCTGCTCTTAGTATCTGGGGAAAAAAAATGATGAATGAAAGGAAGGAGTTGTGTGATAAAATTGAAAGGCTCCAGACACAAGTAAACGATCTAAAAGTTGCTAAGTGTGTCCTTGAAGAGACTCTTCTCTCTTGCAGCAATAGAGCTCAAGTTGCAGAAAATCAAACTGAAACCCTCATTGTAAGGTTGGCTGAACTACAGCGAAAATTTAAGTTTCAGCCTCAGAGTGTGTCGACAGTTAAAGTAAGGGCACTAATTGGCAAAGAATGGGATCCTATAACATGGGACGGGGATGTGTGGGAAGACCATGTTGAAGCTGAGAATTTTGAATCTTCAGATTCTTAAGGGTTTTCCCCACCTGAGGAAGTAGTACCCTCAGCCCCACCCCTTGAAATAATGCCTTCCCCACATGAGGAAATTAATTTTGCAGAGTCTGAGAGACCAGCAATGATTTTCAATACTGATGTTTCTCAAGGCCCACCAATAGTTTCTTCTAGACCTGTAACCAGACTCAAAGCAAAACAGGCTCCTAGAGGGGAGGTAGAAAGTGTAGTCCATGAGGAAATTCGCTACACTACTAAGGAGCTTAATGAGTTTGCTAATACATTCAAACAGAAACCTGGTGAATATGTGTGGGAATGGATTTTAAGGGTGTGGGATAAGGGTGGAAGGAACATAAAACTTGCAGGGGTGGTGGTTCCCATCACATCTCTGTTTAACTCTCCTATCTGGCCAGTGCAGAAAACAGATGGATCATGGAGAATGACAGTTGATTATCGAAAACTAAATCAGGTAGTAACTCCAATTGCAGCTGCTGTACCAGATGTAGTTTCATTACTTGAGCAAATTAACACATCTCCTGGCACCTGGTATGCGGCTATTGATCTGGCAAATGCCTTCTTCTCAGTACCTGTCCATAAGGACCACCAGAAGCAATTTGCTTTCAGTTGGCAAGGCCAACTGACAGTTTTGCCTCAAGGATATATTAACTCTCCTGCCCTGTGTCATAATTTACTTAGAAGGGATCTTGATCGTTTGGATCTTCAACAAAATATCACATTGGTGCACTATATTGATGACATTATGCTGATTGGACCAAGTGAGCAGGAAGTAGCAACCACTTTGGACTCATTGGTAACACATATGCGTATCAGAGGATGGGAAATAAATCCAACCAAAATTCAAGGACCATCTACCTCAGTGAAATTCTTAGGAGTCCAGTGTGGGGCATGCAAGATAAGTTATTGCACCTGGCCCCTCCCACAACCAAAAAAGAAGCACAACGTTTAGTGGGTCTATTTGGATTCTGGAGACAACACATCCTCTCACTTGAGTGTGTTACTTAGGCCTATTTACCAAGTGACTCGGAAAGCTGCTAGCTTTGTGTGGGGCCTGGAACAGGAGAAGGCCCTTCAACAGGTCCAGGCTGCTGTGCAGGCTGCTCTACCACTTGGACCATATGACCCAGCAGACCCGATGGTACTTGAGGTGTCTGTGGCTGATAGAGATGCGGTTTGGAGCCTCTGGCAGGCCCCTGTAGGTGAATCACAGAAAAGACCTTTGGGATTTTGGAGCAAAGCTCTACCATCATCTGCAGACAACTATTCTCCCTTTGAAAAACAGCTTTTGGCCTGCTATTGGGCCTTAGTGGAAACTGAACGTTTGACAATAGGACACCAAGTTACTATGCGACCTGAATTACCCATTATGAGCTGGGTACTATCAGACCCTGCAAGTCATAAAGTGGGACGTGCACAGCAGCAGTCTATTATCAAATGGAAGTGATATATACGTGATCGGGCCAGAGCAGGTCCTGAAGGCACAAGCAAGTTACATGAAGAAGTTGCTCAAATGCCTATGGTTTCTACTCCTGTTACAATGCCATCTGCTGCCAAGCATGCGCCTATAGCCTCATGGGTGTTCCCTATGATTGACTGACCGAAGAGGAAAAGACTAGGGCCTGGTTTACTGATGGCTCTGCAGGCACCACCAAGAAGTGGACAGCTGCAGCATTACAACCCCTTTCTGGGACAACTCTGAAAGACACAGGTGAAGGGAAATCTTCACAGTGGGCAGAACTTCGAGCAGTACACGTGGTATTACAGTTTGTTTGCAAGAAGAAATGGCCAGATGTACGATTATTCACTGACTCATGGGCTGTAGCCAATGGATTGGCTGGATAGTCAGGGACTTGGAAAGATCACAACTGGAAAATTGGTGAAAAAGACATCTGGGGAAGAAGTATGTGGATAGATCTCTCCAAATGGGCAAAGGATGTGAAGATATTTGTGTCCCATGTAAATGCTTACCAAAAGGTGACTTCAGTCGAGGAGGAGTTCAATAATCAAGTGGATAAGATGACCCATTCTGTGGACAGTCAGCCTCTCTCCCCAGCCATCCCTGCTCAATGGGCACATGAACAAAGTGGCCATGGTGGACGAGATGGAGGTTATGCTTGGGCTCAGCAACACGGGCTTCCACTCACCAAGGCTGACCTGGCTACAGCTGATGCTGATTGCCAGATCTGCCAACAGCAGAAACCAACACTGAGCCCCAGATATGGCACCATTCCTTGAGGTGACCAGCCAGCAACCTGGTGGCAGGTTGACTACATTGGACCACTTCCTTCATGGAAAGGACAGCGTTTTGTTCTTACTGGAGTAGATACTTATTCTGGTTATGGATTTGCCTTTCCTGCACGTAATGCCTCTGCTAAAACCACCATTCATGGACTGACAGAATGCCTTATCTATCGTCATGGTATTCCACACAGTATTGCTTCTGACCAAGGAACTCATTTCACAGCCAGAGAAGTACTACAGTGGCCCACGATCATGGAATTCACTGGTCTTACCACATTCCCCATCATCCTGAAGCAGCTGGCCTGATAGAAAGATGGAATGCCTTTTGAAGATGCAGTTACAGCACCAATTAGGTGGTAACAGCTTGGAAGGCTGGGGTAGAGTTCTTCAGAAGGCAGTATATGCTTTGAATCTGCGCTCGATATATGGTACAGTTTCACCCATAGCCAGGATTCATGGGTCCAGGAATCAAGGGGTGGAAAAGGGAATAGTTCCACTTACTATCACTCCTAGTGGCCCTCTAGGAAAATTTTTGCTTCCTGTCCCCATAACTCTAGGTTCTGCTGGACTAGAAGTTTTGGCTCCAGAGAGGGGAGTGCTCCTACCAGGAGCTACTGAAAGACCCGCGAAGGGAGACCCTCACTCAAGTCTCGGGACAGCCGCGAACCCAAGAAGACGCTGAGACCGAACCCAAGATGTATAGAGTAAGATTTAATAAAGCAACAACAAGCAAGCACATGAACCAGAGCTCTGGGGCCGAAACTCATACACCAAGCAAGGTGCAGAGGAGAATCGACGACCGGCCCAAATTTTTCACAGGCTTATATAGGAAAAAAGCCAAGGGGGGAAGCAGGGCAGGGAAAGTACAAGTTTATGTCATTAAGGGGTTCTGCCAAGGGTTTTTCCAAGGGGCTTGTTTTTGCCAAGGGTTTTTCCAAGGGGCTTTCCGTAACCAAAGGGTCGTGTCCTATATTTTGGCAATGTACCCGATCTTATTGGAACATTTTGAGGTTTGTTCAAACCCTTATCTCAAAAATGTTCTTGGCTAATTGGGAGGGGTTGGACTAGGTTTGTTCCAGGAGACCCTTATCTAAAAAATGTTCTTGGAACAGTTTTCATTTGGGAGGGGGTCGGACTCTGGGGTGAAGAGTTCAGGAATGTACTCTGGGGTGAGAAGTTCAGGAGTGTTCCAGGAACAATCTCCAGATGGGAGGGGTAGAACTCTGAGTTGAAGAGTTCAGAAAAAGTTCAGTAATTTTCCTCCTTCATTCCCCACTCCTTTTTAGTAAGTAGCTCTAATCTTAGAGCGAGTTCTCGGCCTCTTGGAGGACCCGATATTGTTGTCTTAGTACCATAACTTGCACTGCATTTATTCTTTCTCTAATAAAAGCTACTAACTTATTGAGGATGCAGGGGCCAAAAGTGAGCAAAAGCATAAGTGTAATTAAGGGTCCTGCTATGGTGGAGAGGAGAGTGGTGAGCCAAGGGGACTTATTAAACCAGCTTTCGAACCATCCTTGTTGGCTTTCTCTTTCTCCTTTACGTATATCTAGGCGTTCTCTAAGTTTGGCCATAGAATCTTTGATTACTCCTGAATGGTCAACATAAAAACAACATTCTTCTTTTAGGGCAGCACAAAGTCCTCCTTCTTTAAGGAATAATAAGTCTAATCCCCTCCTATTTTGCAGCACTACTTCAGACAGGGAAGTTAAAGATTCTTCTAATTTAGTTATAGACTGTTCTATAGTTCTAAGATCAACATCCATAGCTGTACGTAATTCTTCATAGTATTGGGGGGTCTCAATTAAGGCAGCGGTCCCTGTACCTACTCCTGCTGCTACTCCCAATCCTAAAAGTACTGCCAGAGTTAAGGTAACGGGTTCTCTTTTCCAGCGGACCCGGTGATCAAACTTGTCTAAAAAGGAGCTATCATCATGATACAGGAGTCTAGGAATAAGTTGAACTAGAATGCAGAAATCTTTGGAACTATTAAAAACAGACATAGATACACAAGGAGTGAGACCGGTATTGCAAGCCCATACTGTGTCTATGGGGGGCACTAGATACTGACCACTTTTGTTAGGCTGGATGTTCTGGGTCTGATTACAGAGGTGCCGTTTATCCTGAGGCGCCTGGCCTAAACAAAGCCCACTCCCTGAAACTGCTGCCAGAGTCAGTTTCTGTTTTCTCCCCAAAGGCATTGAGAATGGTCTGAAGTAGTATTATAAGTCCTGATCTGAGCAATTCCTTCATAATAAGGGGGCCTAGAGGCATAGCATAACCAACATGATTGAGTCATATTAGGATTAGTCCTATTTAAAACTAAAAAAGCTCCTTGGACTAGACTGACCAGACGGCTCTCTGTGTCTAGGGGCGGTGGGGAAACTAAGGTTGGCTTTATGAGGGAAGTATTAGTCCCTAGGGAGGGTTCCACTGTGTTGAGCGGTGGAGTTGGTGGAGCTGGTACGGCCGGGACTTGTGGGGGAGCCGGTGCGACTGGGGGTCCCTGTTCTGTAAGGACTTTGTTGGGCCCTATGGGGGTTACCGCCAGGTCTCTCACTGTCAATCTGATCGTAAAAATGAACCCAGGGTCTCTTGGTGTAATATATACTCGCCAACCCCACCTATTCCCTTTTAGCCAACTCAACCAATTTTGTTTCCCTTTTTCGGTGAATTTTATAAGTAGTGGGTTGCAGTATTTGCCTTTGCATGGTCCTGGGGGGCTGTTTTTAAAAGCGCACCCACTCTCTGGATATTTATAGGGGTTTCTTTCTCCTTGGTTTGGCTTGTCATAACCACTACCTCGTTTTACCGTGATTAAGTCCCAGTCAGAGGAAGGCTTCCAGTAGGCATCCCCTGTCGTTTCACATGTCCATTTACCACAAAAGTAATCTGATGCCCCTCCACATTCCTGTTGAAGCCTTCCGCTCCGACCCTGACCGGGGCAAACATAAAATTGTGCAGCTCTAAGATTAGCTCGGTAGAACTGCCCCGAACATCCCATCATGTTCCCTATCCCATTCGGAACACACCACTGTTCAGGGGGTGGGTTAACAAGATCAGTATGATCGGGGAGGTCCCAATTGGGAGATCCTGCTGCTAACCTACAGATGTCAGGTGTGAGATCAGGCCACCAAGTCCAAGGGGGAAGGACTGCAGTGATTGCCCATACAATGTTTCCCTCCTCATTAAGCACTTCCCAAGACTGTTGAATTGGGGCATGAGGGTTGTGGTTCCCTAGGCTTAGGGTGGCACCTGCGACACAAGCGAAGTTTAAGAGGATTGTCAGTAGTTGCCACCGTCCAGTTGTCTTCATGGTTGCCTCTACCCTGGCTGGGAGCCTTCTTGACGTGGGAGGCGTGGATCCAGGCGGCGATTCCGTCTACCTTTACTGCCGTGGGAGTGGTTAGCAGCACCAGATATGGTCCTTTCCACCGAGGCTCAAGAGTGCCGGTGCGATGTCGTCTGACAAGGACCGAATCTCCAACCTGGAACCCGTGGGGCACTGCCGTAGTCCCCGGTGCATAAGCTTCTTTGATATGGTCCCAGATCTGTGTTCTGACAACTTCTAAGGCCTTTAAATGGGTAAACAGAGCAGAGGGTGAGGAAGAGTCAACACAGGGATCCAATATCCCGCCAGACTCAGTCAAGGGGGGCGGTCCCCCATGTAGAATTTCATAAGGGGTAAGACCGAAACGTCCAGGTGTGTTTCGGACTCTGAGAAGCGCAAAGGGAAGGAGGGTCACCCAGTCTTTACTGCTGGTCTCAATAGCTAATTTAGTTAGGGTCTATTTTAGAGTCCTATTCATTCTTTCTACCTGTCCTGAGCTTTGGGGTCTATAAGCACAATGTAACCTCCAATCAGTCCCCAATTGTGAGGCCAATCCCTGACTTACCTGGGCAACAAATGCGGGCCCGTTGTCTGAGCCAATTACCTTGGGGATCCCAAACCTGGGTAGGATATCTTCAAGGATCTTCTTGGTCACCACCTGAGCGGTTTCAGACTTAGTGGGAAAAGCCTCTACCCATCCAGAGAAAGTGTCTATAAACACCAGCAGGAACTTGTTGCCATACATTCCTGGTTTAATTTCAGTGAAGTCCACTTCCCAGTAAACTCCGGGGCGATCTCCTCGTTGTCTCTTTCCTTGTTCTTTGTAAGGTCGGGCAGCATTGGTGAGAGCACAAGCCTGACAGGAGTCAATCACCTGTTGTACTACCGAGTTAAGTTTCAAAATATAATAATCTGAACCCTTGATCAGCTGTAGGAGTTTATCAGATCCCAGATGAGTCAGTTGATGTAATTTTTGGACATAGTCTCTTCCTTCTTTTGTAGGTAAAATAATACGCCCATCTACAGTCCGCGCTAGCCCCCTAAAATTGAATTCCTGCGCCTGTTTACGACAAACCATGGAATCTAATAGTTTAAAATCTTCATCAGAGTAAGTATAATTAGGACTGGTTGCCGGTGAGGGCTCTGGCAGGGGCCTGCCTTTTTCTACCATTATTGTTATCCCTTGAGCTGCCTGCCTTGCTGCTACATCAGCCATCTGGTTTCCTCGGGCCACAGGATCCTGTCCTTTTTGGTGGCCCGGACAATGGATAATAGCAACTTTCTTTGGCATATGTATAGCCTCTAGGAGGGCCAGAATTTCTTCTTTGTTTTTGATGTCTCTACCTGCTGAGGTAAGTAGCCCCCTCTGTTGGTAGATGGCCCCATGGATATGGGCTGTAGCGAAAGCATAGCGGCTGTCAGTGTAAATGTTGATCGCCTTACCTTCAGCCAACCGCAGGGCTTGGGTTAGTGCCAGGAGTTCAGCCTTCTGAGCCGAAGTTCCTTCTGGAAGACCACTCGCCCAAATTACCTGTTTTCCATCCACCACCGCCGCTCCTGCTCTTCTTTTTCCCTCTACCACAAAGCTGCTACCATCTGTGTACCAGGCAGGCACACCTGGCCAAGGCTGATCAGTCAGATCCCTCCTCGTTCCAGTTTCTTCAGCCAGGACATCAGCACATTGATGTACAGGAGTGGAGTCATCCGTCAAGGGGAGGAGGGTGGCAGGATTGAGGATGGCAGGTGGAGCAAAAGTTACTCGATCATTTAGCAACAAACTCTGGTAGTGGATCATCCGGGCATTAGTCATCCACCGGTCAGGGGGCTGTCGTACAATACTCTCCAAGGCATGGGGAGCGATTATAGTCACATGCTGACCCAGAGTAAGCTTGTCAGCATCTTTAACAAGCAGGGCCACTGCAGCAATGGCTTCAGGCAGGAGGGCCAACCGCTGGCGACTGGGTCAAGCTTTTTAGATAGGTAGGCCACTGGCCGCTTCCAGGGCCCCAGAGTCTGAGTCAAAACCCCGCGGGCTACTCCAGCCCGTTCATCAACATATAAGGTAAAAGGCTTAGTCAGATCTGGCAAGGCCAGAGCGGGGGCTGCAAGCAGGGCTGCCTTTATGCTGTCAAAGGCTTTTTGGTGTTCCTCAGTCCAGGTGAATGGGACTTTTTCTTTAGTAAGTGGATATAGAGGGGCCGCCAGTGTCGCGAACCCTGGTATCCAGAGTCTGCAAAAGCCCGCCGTCCCCAGAAACTCACGTACTTGGCGCGGGGTGGTAGGGGTTGGGATCAGCATCACAGTCTTTTTTCTGGCCTCGGTGAGCCACCGCTTTCCGTCTCGGAGGGTGTATCCTAGGTAGGTCACCTCGGTACGACATAGCTGAGCTTTCTTGGCCGATACCCGGTACCCCAACTCACCCAGTTCATTCAGGAGCTTCTTGGTTCCTTCAAGGCACAGTTCCTGGGTTGAGGCGGCCACCAGTAAGTCATCTACATACTGTAAGAGAGAAATCTGAGGGTTTTGCGCTCTAAAAGGCGCAAGGTCACGGTGGAGCGCTTCGTCAAAAAGAGTAGGGGAGTTCTTGAATCCTTGGGGCAACCTTGTCCAGGTTAGCTGGCCCGTGTGTCCTCCTTCTGGGTCCCTCCACTCAAAAGCAAACAGTGGCTGGCTATTAGGGTGCAATCGAAGGCAGAAAAAAGCATCTTTTAAGTCTAGAACAGTGTACCAAGTCCGCTCTGGCGGGAGGGAACTTAGTAGGTTGTAAGGATTTGGAACAGTAGGGTGAATGTCCTGCACCCTCTTGTTAACTTCTCTTAAATCTTGCACTGGTCGATAATCATTAGTCCCAGGCTTCCATACTGGCAGGAGAGGTGTGTTCCAAGGGGATTGGCAAGGCACTAGAATTCCTTGCTCTATCAGTCTCAGAATATGTGGCCGGATGCCTTCTTTAGCTTCCTTACTCATAGGGTATTGTCTGATTGAGACTGGGGAGGCATCGGCTTTTAACTCTACCACGACCGGTGGTACTTGTTTAGCTAATCCCATCCCTGCCTGCTCAGCCCAGACTCCAGAAAAAGTGGATAGCCATTCAGGGTCTGGCAATTGTTTGGGACCCTGCTCATGGAAGCGATACTCTTCTTCTAAATTTAAAACCAAACATGCTATAGGGGTCTCTCCCCAGGTAACTTCTGGTCCCTTTGAGGTGAACTGGACTTGAGCTTTAAGTTTGGTCAACACGTCTCGTCCCAGAAGGGGCGCAGGGCACTCAGGAATCACAAGAAAAGAGTGAGTTACTTGATTTTTTCCTATTTCCAAAACTCTCTTAGTAGTCCAGGGGTAAAATTTACTGCCAGTAGCTCCTATTACCATAGTCTTCTTACTTCCTAATTGTCCTAACGGTTTAGTCAAGACTGAATGTTCTGCTCCTGTGTCTATTAAAAAATTAACAGGAGTCCCCTCCACAGAAAGTGTTACCCTAGGCTCAGGGAGGGGGTCCGAGCCCCGACTTCCCTAGTCTTCCTTCATAGCCAACAACTTGGGTTCTCTTGGCTTCCTTTTGGGGCAATTTCTGGCCCAATGTCCTTTCTCTTTACAGTATGCACACTGGTCTCTTTCAAGTGGAAGTTTCTGTTCTCCTGGAGGTCTTCTCGCCCTGTTGCCCAGGTACCCTGACTGTTCTTTTTCTGCCTTTTTTGCACCTACTACTATGGCCAAAATCTTAGATAAGTTTCTCTCTTGGCGGCGATCACGCCGATTTTCTCTCGCTTCGAGCTCTTTCTTTTCTCTCTCTTGTTTTTCTTCCTCTGTCTCCCTCTTGTGATACACTCTCTCAGCTTCTCTCACTAAATCCTGTAAGGTATAATCTTGGAGCCCCTCTAGTCTCTGTAACCTTTTCTTGATATCAGAGGCAGACTGACCAATGAAAGCCATAGCCACGGCTGCTTTTTGACCCTCTGAAGAGGGATCAAACGGTGTATATCTCCTGTAAGCCTCCATTAGTCGTTCTAAGAAAACAGAGGGTGGCTCCACTGGACCCTGAAGGACCTTTCTTACCTTGGCCAAATTAGTAGGTTGCCGTGCGGCCCCTTTGAGCCCCGCCACTAGAGTCCGGCGGTAGACCGTGAGACGCTCCCTACCTTCCGCAGTGTTGTAGTCCCAATTAGGACGAGTCAAGGGGAAGGTTTCATTTATAAGATTGGGGAGATTAGTGGGGGTCCCATCTTGTCCCAGGACATTCTTCCTGGCTTCTAGCAGGATCCTTTCTCTCTCCTCCGTGGTGAAGAGGACCTGCAAAAGTTGCTGACAATCATCCCAAGTGGGTTGATGGGAGAACATAAGTGATTCAAGGAGCCCAATAAGCCCAGAGGGGTTTTCTGAGAAAGGAGAGTGGTTAGTTTTCCAATTATATAAATCAGAAGAGGAAAAAGGCCAGTACTGCAAAGGAATGAGATCATTAGGTCCTGGCGCTGGCCCTCCCACATGTGCTCTAAGTGGCAAGGCAACTGTTGAATCTGGCCCCCCTTCCTCCCCAGGGCTTCGGCCTCGGCGGCTCCTAGTTCCCCCCGCCAGTCCCTGAGCTCCTCTCGCTATTGGTCCCTGTGGCGGGGCAGCCGCAGGCGGCTGCTGGGGTAGGGGGTAAGGGGGAGGTTGGGAGTCCATCCAGAGGAGGTCGTCAACCTCTGGATAAATCTTGGGGGGTGCTGAGGGACTGGATTTTTCGGCTGCATCGGACTGGACAACCGCGACCATCAGTTTCGAAGGATTTGGAATCCAAGGCTTGACCCACGGAGGTGGGAACTGAACAAGACTCTGCCAAGTCACAATGTAAGGGATCTGATCAGGGTGACCTCCTTCTTCCTGAAAAACAATTTGCCTGACGGCGGCAATTAGTGACAAGTCAAAAGCACCCTCTGGTGGCCAGCCCACTCCAAATGTCGGCCACTCGGAGGTGCAGAAGGTCTGCCAAGGACCCTTTCTAACCTCCACCGACTGGTTTTGAGCCCTGACCCTCACCTCTCTCCAATGCTCCAGGGTTAGAGACAGGGGAGAGGAGGCAGATTGTCCCATTTCTAGAATAATAGCAGACACAACAAGAGCAGACACGAGACTGAGACAAAAAAAAAACCAAAAACAGCGGCGACTTCGTGTCGCCCACAGGCAACTTACAGAATCAGATGGCCTCTCCAAGGCTGGCCGATTTAGACCTTCCACCAAAGTGATGGTCTCTTGGCCTTCAGAGGGGTCCACCAGGCGTCCCCGGTCCTCCCCTGTTCCTCCTGGGGCATCCCCCAGGGCGAGCGGACGGTGGACACCGGACACGTCTATCCCTATCCACCCCCCCCGCTCTCTCCTGTAGCACGGTCTCAGGTACTCTTACTGAGCACAGAGCGTCACGCAAAACCGAAACTGCGATCGCACCAGATACAGATTCAGATGGCCTCTCCAAGGCCCACAGATCGAGACCTTCCTGGCCTCCAGAAACAGAACACAGACACCAGACCAAAACAGAACAGAAAATCTTACCTTCAAGTGGGTCTAGGACCTCTGGGTGGTCGCGCAAATCCCGGACGAGCCCCCAAATGAAAGACCCCCGAAGGGAGACCCTCACTCAAGTCTCGGGACAGCCGCGAACCCAAGAAGACGCTGAGACCGAACCCAAGATGTATAGAGTAAGATTTAATAAAGCAACAACAAGCAAGCACATGAACCAGAGCTCTGGGGCCGAAACTCATACACCAAGCAAGGTGCAGAGGAGAATCGACGACCGGCCCAAATTTTTCACAGGCTTATATAGGAAAAAAGCCAAGGGGGGAAGCAGGGCAGGGAAAGTACAAGTTTATGTCATTAAGGGGTTCTGCCAAGGGTTTTTCCAAGGGGCTTGTTTTTGCCAAGGGTTTTTTTCAAGGGGCTTTCCGTAACCAAGGGGTCGTGTCCTATATTTTGGCAATGTACCCAATCTATTGGAACATTCTGAGGTTTGTTCAAACCCTTATCTCAAGAATATTCCTGGCACAGTCCTCAGTTGGGAGGGGTGGACTAGGTTTGTTCCAGGAGACCCTTATCTAAAAAATGTTCTTGGAACAGTTTTCATTTGGGAGGGGGTCGGACTCTGGTGTGAAGAGTTCAGGAATGTACTCTGGGGTGAGAAGTTCAGGAGTGTTCCGGGAACAATCTCCAGATGGGAGGGGTAGAACTCTGAGTTGAAGAGTTCAGAAAAAGTTCAGTAATTTTCCTCCTTCACTACAACAAACATTCCATTGAACTGGAAGCTCAGAGTTCCCCCTGGTCATTTTGGGCTTCTAATGCCCTTCAACCAACAGGCTAAAAAAGGAATAACAGTGTTAGGAGGAGTGATAGATCCAGATTACCATGGGGAAATTGGATTACCTCTTCACAATGGTGGTAAGCAAGATTATGTCTGGAGTGTAGGAGATCCCTTAGGGCGTCTCTTAGTACTACCATGTCCTGTGATTAAAGTCAATGGGAAACTACAACAGCCTAATCCAAGCAGGATGACAAAGGATGCAGACCCATCAGAAATGAAGGTATGGGTCAATCCTCCAGGAAAAGAGCCAAGACCTGCTGAGGTGCTGGCTGAAGGTGAAGGAAATACAGAATGGGTAGTAGAGGAAGGTAGTTATAAATACCAATTAAGGCCACAGAACCAGTTGCAGAAATGAGGATTATAAAGTAATATGAATGCCCCACTGTAAATTTACAAATGTGTTTGCGATTGTACGAAGAAGTTATATCATGTTAGGCATATTCACAACCTTGTTATTGTTTCATGTGAACATGAGATATTATCTGTGTCAAGTTGACAAGGGGTGGATTGTAGTGGCTATTCCTGGTTGTCAACTTGACTATATTTGGAATGAACTACAATCCAGAATTGGAAGTCTCACCAGTGACCCTTATCTGGAGGCTTGGAGAGCCATAGTGGCTATGGATTCCAGAAGATTAAATCTCCGAGTTTAAGGAGATTTAATCTGAGCTACACCTTTCATCTGGGATTAAAGGTGTGGTGGAACACACCTTTAATCTGGGCTACACCTTCTGCTGGAGACAATATAAGGACATTGGAAGAAGGGAGTCTAGCTTTTGCTCCTTCACCTGCTTGCGGTGTGAGACTGAGTAACTGCTAGATCCTTAGACTTCCATTCACAGCTGCGACTGAACCATTGTTGGGAATTGGGCTGCCGACTGTAAGTCATCAATAAATTCTTTTACTATATAGAGACTATCCATAAGTTCTGTGACTCTAGAGAACCCTGACTAATACAGTATCTTTTGGAGAGGGGAGGCAGACCCTTAGAAAAATTCTTTATTTGTAACTGAAACTAGATTTCAACCTCCTTCCAAACGGGGTGTGTCTCTCAGGGTACTCAGAAAAGGTCAAATTGGACCTTTCCCTGCAGTGCTTAGCCTCAAACCCAAACTGGTACCCATACTGGATTCATATTATCACGAACCAGTATGCACATTTCAGAGTCATGTGCAGCTCCCAGAGGACAATTGTCAATCTCAGATTCGGCAAGGCCTCGACAAGAATTATGCCAATTGTAACACCACAATTTGTGGCTCTTAAGCTACATTAGGAGCTGGAGGTCACTGTTCCTCTTCCCTATTGTCTCCAAAGCCTGAGGAAGCAAGGGGACCCCACATTACCAGTAAGGGTGGAAAATTGGAGACCAATTGCTCTCTCTGCCTTGGTGGGAGGAATATGTTCTTTATCGGAGTCTTGGATATTCAGTTGATGGTAGTGAACTAAAACTGGCTTACATAAAGCAGCTTCAATTTGTAACTTAACAAAACTGCATAAACTTTTATAGGCCCAAGGGCCAAAAGATAATAGCAACAAAATACACATGAAAGGTCCCAAAAGGCTGGGAAGTAAGGTGGTGACTCAAGGAGTAGTAGAAAACCAATTTTATACCAATATTGTTGATTCTCTCTGTTGCGTTTTTTCTCTTTTAAACTACCTCTAACTTTGCCTATGCTATCTTTATCTAAGCCAGTCTTATCAGAATATAAACAACATTCTTCTTTGAGGACTGCACATAATCCTCCCTTTTTAAGGAACACTAAATCAAGACCTTGCCTGTTCTGCAATACCACTTCGGACAGAGAGACCAAGGAGTCTTTTAAAATTTTCAAGCCTCTTTGTAGCTCTTGTATATCTCTGTACACAGCAAGGTGAAGCTGGGTATATTGCTGTTGGGAAGTGACCAAAGAGGTAATGTCAGTTCCTGAGCCTGCAGCTCCTTAACCTAGGCTCACTGCTAAGGTCACTGCAGAAATAGGCTCTCTCTTATCATGGGGTAGGTCTGTGTCACTCTCCCAGAATCAGAGGAGGTCTTCTGCATGGTACATTGTCAGCTTCCGGAGAAGCTGAACTACAACACAATAATATCTGTCATCTAAAAAGGTCTGAGTAACTACATAGGTAGGAAGTCCAGTAGAACATGCTAAATAAGTACCCTTAGGTGCTCCAAGGTATCAAGATGTGGCATTTACCTTAATAGTCTGATTGCAAACTTCTAATGAGGCCTGAGGGGGAAGCATGGAAAGCCCCAAAAGGCATAAGTCTATGCCAGACAACTGACTCAGAGTGAGCCCATCATGGCTCTCGGGGTGCCATCCAAGTCTGCTGGAATTATTTTCTGCAATAACTGATCCAAATGTTGCCACCCCTTCATAAAAGGGAGGTTGAGGAGAAAAACACACCCAACATTCTTCATTTTGAGTAGCATTAGATGCATGCATAGTAGCAATTGATGCATTTACCAAGGATAAAATCAATTCTGGGAAGGAAGGAGATCCAGCAGGTAAAGTATGCTGGAATATAGTAGAAAGACTGTGGAAGACACAGCTTTTTTTTTGGATGTGAGGAATGCAAAATTAGGTTGGATAAAATCAATTCTGCGAAGGAAGGAGATCCAGCAGGTAAAGTATGCTGGAATATAGTAGAAAGACTGTGGAAGACATAGCTTTTTTTGGATGTGAGGAATGCAAAATTAGGTTGGAGCCTATAGCAGGAGAACCTAAAGATGGGGTGTTCCTAAGTAACTGGATTCTGAAAGTCACTCTGCAATCTTTTTCATTTCTATAGATAAGTAAACCCCACTCACCACCATGTGTATATTCCCAATTAAGTTTTTTCCATGCACCAGTACGGTGTTGCACTATCCTCTGAAAGTCTGGTTGGAACTACCACAGGAAGAATAATCAGGCCTGCTCTGGACTTTTTTGGTCCCAGTTAGAGGTGGGTTTCTAATAGGTATCTCCTGTGGTCTCACAGCCCCAGGAAGCAGAAATAATCAAGGCCAAAACCACATTTATAGTTAAGAGTGCAACTTCTATGACTGGGGCCAGGACAAATATGCATGCCCCATGTTTTTTAAACACTGGGGCATGTTCTCCTATGACTTAAACTTGCACAACCAGGAGTGGTATAGGCAACTTGTCTTGGATCATCAACAGCTTGCTCTTGTGGCATGAATTCTGAGTGAGTTTCCCAGTCATTATGACCTCCTAGGAACAATTTACAAAGAACGACCCTCAGGATGGGCCATGGGATAGAACCTTCGATTTTTGGGGTGGCATTAAATATGTCACCTGCCTCGTTAATGAACAGCCAGGTATAATTAAAAAGTCAAAAAGGATTTTTCTTAACTTGGCCTACCACCGGCAATATGATTCTCATCAGGCAAAGACACAGCCAAATCTTGATGATGATCAGGAGTGTCTTCTTGTGTGGTACTTTCATTTTTCTGTAAAGAAGTACATTTAGAAATTTGCTCAGGGTTTTTCTTCCCTGGACAATTATATGGTTTTTATAAGGCACTCAGGGAGCCATCTAGCATTTTGTGCTTGTCAGTCATAGATGCAAGCATGTCCTTTTCCCCAAATAAGGACTGGGTCTGGACACTGCCATTTGTTAGACAAAGGATCTCTCCACATAGCTTGTGCATAGTTATTAGCAGTAGAAGGATTCCAGAGTTGATCTGCAGCAGACTTACCTGCATTGTGGTATGTAAGAAAGTTTAAAATAAATAATGCTTCATTTAAAAGCATCTTGGAATTACCAGACTGAGGATATAGAACACCCCTCCCACCCCGACTGTAATTTGAAAAGCATGTTCTTAAGGGTTTGATGATTTCTTTCTACAATACCTTGGCCTTGGGGATTATAGGGAAAGCCAGTAATGTGCTTAATGCCCATTTGAGCACAAAACTGTCTAAAGCTGGCACTAGCATATCCTGGGCCATTGTCTGTTTTGAGGATCTTAGGCTGTGGCATAGCCACCAAGAAGGAGAGAACATGGCTGATAACATATTTGGTGGCCTCTTCCATTTGTAAAGATGCACATATAAATCCACAAAAGATATCAACAGAGATATGAATATATTTTAACTTTCCAAAGGAAGTGTAATGGGTAACATCTATTTGCCACAGTTCACCAGGAATTAGTTCTCAGGGGTTAACTCCCACATGTGACTCTGGTAAAAGGGTCAGGCAGTCCTTACACTGCCTGACAATTTGTCTAGCCTCTTCATGGATGATGGAAAATTTAAGCCTCATTGTATGAGAATTAAGTTGATGTAAATCATGGCCCTGCTGAGCAGCAGCAAAAGGGGTAATAGACAAAGCCGAAGCTATTACCTGGGTCGCCTGGTCAACTATATCGTTGCCTTCAGAAAAAGGTCCAGGCAGACCAAAATGAGCACGAATATGACCAATAAAAAAGGGAAATTATGAGCAAGAATAAGGTTCTGAAGTTTAGCAAACATTGGAGATAAATTGGTAGAAGGGTGAATATAAGCGGTTTCTAAAAGGGGAGCAGAGGCAGACACATAGGTGCTGTCAATATACAAATTAAAGGCAATTTCAGGCTAGAGTTCAAATACTTTAACAATAGCTGCTAATTCAACAAGCTGTGCTGAGGAGAAGTCTGTTATAAAACGTGAGACCTTCCCACCAATATTAAAAGCATCCATACCTGAGGAAGACCCATCAGTAAAAACTAACATAGCCCTGGGAATCGGGTTTGACTTTGTTCTCTTAGGGAAAACCAAATGTGTCCTATGCAGAAACTGAACCAATTTATCAGCAGGGTATTTATCAACCACACCTTGAAAGGAGATACAGTTATCTGCCCAATCATCATTAATTTGGGGTAACCACTGAACCTGAGAGGCATCATAGGGGAGAACACTAACATCTGGATCTCTGCCAAAAAGCTTAAGTGCAGCTTTCTGCCCAGGTGCAGAACATTAGCAACCAACTGTGGATATGTGGGCTGCACTTTAGAGGGAGAAGCTGACATGTGGACCCAAAACAGAGGTTTAAGCTGCACCAGCAGACCTGTGGGTGAAAAGGGAGTAGGGAAGACAAGGAACTGAAGTCAATGCTCTGGGGAGAAATACCCAATATTTTGCTCACTTATGGACTGTTCTACTTTAGCTAGTGACACTCATGCCTCCTGAGTTAACATGCATGGAGATGATGGATCTGGGTCTCCCCACAGAATGTCAAACAAAGGTTTTAACTCTCCTGTTGTAAGTTTCAGATAAGGATGAAGCTAATTAATATCTCCCAACAGACGTTGATAATCATTAAGAATCTGCAAGGTATCTTATCTTACCTGAACCTTTTGAGAGAGAATTTTGTTAGCAAATGATTCAAAACACAAAAACATGTGAGGAGGATGAATCTGAATTTTCTCTGGAGAAACCTGGAGTCCTTGACTCTGAAGGGCATTAACAAGCTTTTGACTAGCAATATATCATTGGTCTTCAGGTCCAACAATCAAAATGTCATCCATGCAATGGACAATGTACAGATTAGGGTAAGACATTCTGAATGGATCAATAATTTGTGCCACATATCTTTCTGAGCTATTGGACATGCCTTGAGGAAGTGAGGAGAAGGCCCTATACAATTAACTACTGGAAGGGTAAATGCAAAGCATTTACAATCTTCAGGATGGAGAGGAATGGGAAAGAAACAATCTTTTAAATCAATCACTAATGTTCCATATCCCCTGGGAATAGCCACTGGAGAGGGAATCCCAGGTTGTAAGACCCCCATGGAGACCATAGTCTTATTAACTGCTCTAAAATCTTGTAACAACCTCCATTTACCATTTCACTTTCTTATAACAAAGATAGGAGTGTTCCAAGGCAAAGTGGAGGATTCAATGTGTCCAGCTGCCAATTGTTCCTGTACTAACTCTATGACTGCTGACAATTTCTCTGCAGGAAGGGACCACTGGTCAAGCCAGATAGAGGTATCATCTTTCCATGTAATTGTATCTGCCTGAGGTGCAGGAAGATCAATGTTCCTTATAAAAAATGGGAGTCATAACCTAAGCCTGCATGATCTATTGGGGGTGGCCTTTATTGGTGTAGGCCTCCCTTGGCAATTTTTACCCAGTCTCTATCTATGAAGATAACCCTGGGCAAGCATTTGTTGAGTAATGACTCTATTGGTACTGCACACAATGTCTCTCATTTGAGAAAGAATGTCTCTTCCCCAAAAATTAACGGGCAGAAGGCTGAATAGAACCAGAATCTCCTTCATCATCTTCCCAAGTCAATAACTGTGAACTCTGGACAGTATTTCTTGATTGTCCAATTCCCTGTAAATGAGTTAAAGAGGCCTTTAATGGCCAAGCAGCAGGCCAGGCACTTTGTAAAATCACAGGGGAATCTGCACCTGAGTCTAAAAGGCCCTCAAAGCTCTTGCCATTTATCTTAAGGCAGAGTATCAGGCAGTCTTTGGTAATTGCTTGTACCCAATAAAGATCTGATGACCCTGGCTGCAAAGAGTCATGACATGTGTCCATTGCTGGATTGGAATTATCTAAAGTTAGAGGCAAGGCTTGTGCTAAATGTTGCCCTTTGAATATAGAAATTGGTCCTTGAGAGGCATTAACTAAAATTTTAATTTCTCCAGTGTAGTCATAATCTACTAATGAGGGATGGACAACAAGTCCTTTCAAAGTGGCAGAAGCACACCCTAATATAAAAAAATAAGTATCGTGTGGAGGAGGCCCATAGACCCTGTAAGGAGGATATAAATGCCATCCTCAGGTGTTAAAATTGCACTGGTGGCAGAACACAAGTTCAGCCCTGAGCTGCCTGTCATGACTCTGGAGAGACCAGTGGCTGATTTGTCTGCCGGCTGTACCCTGTGACAGGGAGAAATGGGATGGCTTTGGGGACTCAGGGCTGTCCCCCATATCTGTTTCCCTGAACTGGAGGCAAGGGATTCCCAGACGCATCTGCCTGAGCTCTGCAAGTGTTTACCCAATGCTTGCCTCTTTTTGCAGCCTGGGCAAAGAAAATTGGGCTGTGTAGGCCGAGAAGAATGGTCAGTAGGATGTGCTGGAGCACCGTTAAGGGAGGACGCAATGGGACACTGTTGTGTAAATTGTCCAGGCTGGCCACACTTAAAAAAAACTATTTTGAGGACCGGCTTGCTGAAGAGCCACACCTATTGCCATAACAAGCTGAAGAGCTGCACCCATTGCAAGACTGACTGTCTGGGACATCTTGTAAATGAACATATCAACATCACGACAAAGATGAATCATCTCATTAAGATCTTTGTCACTAATCTTACTGCACAAGACTACCCTACAAGCCGAATTAGCATTCTCAAAAAACAGTTGTTTTACAAGTTTATTGTCTGCATCCTCATGACCTAAGGTCCTCTGCACATTCACTAAAGTCCTGTTGGGTTCCTTGAATAGTTTTAGTTAAAGGGGTAATAATGGAACCTTTCATAGGAATAGCATGCCAAGCTCCCAATGCTGCGTTAGCAGTTTGAGCCAAGAGACCCACTAGGCAGGGTTTCTGGACAGAGTTTCCTGGCCTTTGCCGCGTATTTTCCTTGGCCACAAAGCTTTTCAAAGGTCCAGCCAGTAGATGTCTCTGGAGGGTTTTGCATGATTAGCTACTTCAAATGGTCTGGCACCTATCGAGAAAAGCAACCTTCCATGAGAGAAGCTGTCCTCGAGTTAACACAGTTTGAATCACTTTGATCCACTCACTAGGGAGCAAATATCTGCCTACCTGGAGGGCTTCTAGGAGTGAAAGCATATAAGGGGCAGATGGACCATAAGTTCTAACCGCAGAGTTAAGCTCTTTTAAGTCTTTAAAACGTAGCCTACAAAACTCTGTCTGTTGAATAGGGACAGTTAATTGTTCTGGCTTTCATTCTTCTTCATTATCACTCTCATAATCTTCTCCACCTCACTGTTAGTGTCCACAGAGAAATCGGCCTGGGACACTTCTAAAGGCCCTATTTCTGCAGAAGCAGATTTGGCACGGGTGGCTGGGGGCTGCTCCTCCCCCATAGAAGTGGGCAGGTCACAGCTAGCAGTTCTCTTGGAGCAAGTGATTACAGGGAAAGCCAATGTTTTGTTTCTCTTGGAGCAAGTGATTACAGGGAAAGCCAATGTTTTGTTTTTTACAGCTCGCTGAGCTTTCTTTTTTATGCCTCCTGAGACTGCGGCTGGAGGAGGAGCAAGGATAGTCTGTTTTAAGGAATTTTGGAGTGAAGCAAGCTTGTAGAAGGGCGAGCATACTGCTGCTGTAGCTCTAGTACTTCTTGTAATCCTGCTATCTGAGACTGGAGCTTATCTTTAGCATCAATGAGAGCAGGAACCGGCAAAGCCTGACACCAAGGTGCAGAAGCACAAATAGGCAGCAGATAGGGAGGGACACTGAAGCATGTGGCAGCAGCTCAGGTTTACCAAGTGGACTACCTCTTCCTCTAAAGTGTCTGAGTCCTCAGAAACTAAAGGGCCTTCATCCAAATATTTCTTTAATACTGGATTTCTTTAAGACTGGATTGATCAGTGGTAGATTGGCCAGGGCGGGCTGCTCAGACAAAGTGCTTACCTGGACATGCAGATAAAGAGCATCCTGTGGGACTTCAGACCTGCCCGCAGCTTTTGGAGGCTTTGTAGTAGGGAGGGAGCCCTCTAAGGCTTCCCAAGACAAGGGATAGAGGAAATATTCTCCCACTGACAAAAGCTGCTGTTTCTCTGGATCATCAGCTGCATTTTATACCAAATCACGGATTAAACTCCAATAAGTAAATACATTCTCAGGGACAACATCGGGGTCCTGCTTTGCCAAAATTTCATTTAATTCTCTACCTACTCTTCTCCATTTCTTACAATGAATCTCTGCCCCATCTATAATAAACCTGAACATGCCTGGTCTATGAAAAAAAAAAAAACTTTATCAAATCTTTTTAACTCTAACTCCTCTTTCCCTGAGAGCTATCTTTAAGCCACTTATAAAGGCTGCCTCCTTTGAAAGCTTGTTTCCCATTTCCTGGAGTAGAGATGAATCAACTCACCAAGGACTTCTCTCTCTTCTGTGAGCAGCGGAAGGGGTCCTTCACTACTTCTAAATTCTTGGGGTCACCACGAACTTCTGGAACCTCCACTGGAAGGAAATACGATCTGAAACTCCCTCACGTTGGGCACCACTTATCCTGTCCCATGTGATTCAGTTATTTGTGGGTGCGAGGGGGACTGCAAACCTGGCAGGAAATGGGATTGGAAGGGGAAGAAAAGCTGGAAATCAAGTAGAGAGTCCTATCAAGTTCTTCCTTTATTAGGCTGAGGTTCCTGGTTTTAAAGCATACATCAAAGGGAATAGGGAGGGATCGAGGGGGAATTTAACAAAGAACAAATACCCTATAAGAACCCCAAAAACCCTAAATTCCTTTTTTAAAGCCTTTGAAAAACCTAAAAACACCCTAAAACTCTAAAGGAAAAAAAAACTAAAACCCTAAAAAACCCTTAAAACCCTAAAAATAACCCTAAAGCCTTTTAAAAATTTCAAAAACATTCAACAACCCTAATTTTTTTTAGTCCTAAAAAAAAAACCCAAAACAATAATAATAAAAAAAATCCTTGAAGGAGTTTTTAAAACACTAAAAAAACCCTAAATTTCTTAAAAAACAAAACAAAACAAAAGAAAAAACAAAACAAAACAAAAATAAAAACAAACAAACAAAAAAAAACAAAAAACAAACAAACAAACCTAAGGACCCTGAAACCCCAAAACAATACTCTAAAACCTTTGAATGAACCTAAAAAAAACAACAAACAAACATAAAACACTACAATGAACCTAAAACGCTAAAATAAACCCAGAAACCCTAATCCCTAAAAAGAAACAAACAACAAGAACAAATCAATGAAAACCTGAAAAACCCTAAATTTCTAAAAAAAAAAAAAAAAAAAAAAAATTCTAGAACCCTAAAAAAATCCCTAAAAATTTTTTTCAAAAAGCTAAGACCCTGAATTTCCCCCAAAATCCTCGAAATCTTAAAAAAAAAAACCCTAAATACCTATAATCCTAAAAAAAATCCTAAAACACTTCTTCTTAAAAAAAATTTTTTAATCCAAAAAAACCTACCCCCCCAAAAAAATCTGAAATTCTAAAAAAAAAAAAAAAAAAAACCTAGGACACACACACACACACAAATCTTAAATAACAATAAAAAACATAAGACACTAAGACTACAATAAACCCTGAAACACAATAAAAAAAAAATTCTAACATTATCAAAAAAACAAAAACAAAAAACAAAACAAACCTCTAGAAACCTAAAAACAACCTTAAAAAAAGCCATAAGACCCCCCAAAAACAAAAATAACCCCAAAGATTTTATGAAAAAACTAAAAAAAACACCCTAAATCCCTATAAAGCTAAAAATAATAAAGTAAAGCCTTTAAAGAAAAACACATAAAAAGACCTAAAATCATAAAATCCTAAAAAAATTAAACTGTAAAAAATTATAGAAACCTAAAAATAAGCCCTAAAAATAACTATAAAAATAATCAGACCATAACCACCCAGAACCCTAAAATCCTTTCAAAATCAAAACAAACACCCCAAAACCCTAAAAAAAATCAAAATCTAAAGAATTAATCAAAAAAATATTTAAAATTGTTTACAAAAAATCCTGAAAAGACCCTACAAACCAAAAAAACTTAAAAAAAAAAAAAACTGAAGCTTTAAAAAAAAATCAAAACCTCTAAAATTCTTTTTAAAAACTCAAGAATGGTAAAAAGACGCCCCCCCAAAAAAAACCCTACCCCCCCAAAAAAGCCTAAAATCTTTTAAAAGCCCTTAAAATACATCAAAACCCTGAAACCTCCATAATCCCTGAAACACTTTAAAAAACCTATAAAACCATAAAACCCTAAATATCAAACTTGAATCCTAAAAAGAATCCTAAACTCAAAAAAAATCCCTAAAATTCCAAAATAAACCTAAAATCACTACAACGACCCTAAAAAAAAAAAACAAACAAAAACCCCTAAAATAACTTAAAGCCATTAAAAAAAAATCCTAAAATCCTTTAGAAACCCTAAAAGACCCTGAAACATTCTAGAAGAAATCAGGAAACTTCCCAAAACCTAAAAATAAACCTCAAATAATCCTAAGACCATAAAACACAAAAAAGCCAAAAAACCTTTTAAAACCACAACAAAAAAAAATCATAAACCCCTAAATAAAAACCCTAAGACCTTCAAAAATCCCACCCAAAACCCTAACAACTCTAATATACTTAGAAAACCATAAAAGAAACCTAAAACCTTAAAAAAAGTAAACCCTAAAAAGCCCTAGAATGTTTAAACAAACACTAAAAGAGCCATAAAAAGAAAAAGAAGAAGAAAAAGAAAAAGGAAAAGAAAGAAAAAGAAAAGGGAAAAGAAAAAGAAAGAGAAAAAGAAAGAGAAAAAGAAAAAGAAAAAGGAAAAGAAAAAAATGAAAATACTTAATAAACACTTCAAAAAAAACAATATTCTAAAAAAAAAACCAATAACTCTAAAAAGACCCTAAAATATTCTAAAACCCTAAAAATATCCCTAAAATTCTACAAAACCTCAAGAACCCTAAAAAATAGTAAAGTGATAAAAAAAAACCTAAAGCTCCAAAAAAATCCCAAAAAACTAAAAACACCATAAAATTCTTTAAAAAACATAAACAAACCCTAACACACTAAAACACCCTAAAATCCCTTTTTAAAAAAACATCTCAAAAAAATCCTAAATCACTAAAAAAAATCCTATAATTCTGAAAAACTGAAGAACACTAAAAAGGCAAAAAAACACTAAAACCATACAAAACCTAAAATACTTTAAAAAGAAAAAAAGCTAAAAACACATCAAAACCCTGAAAACCCAAAAACCCTTAAAACCCTCTAAAACATACCTATAAAACACTAAAACCCTAAATAAAAACCTGAATCCTAACCCCATAAAAAACAATGAAGTTTAAAAAAAAAAAAAAAAAAAAAAAAAAAAAAACAGAAAAACCCTAAAAAGACCCTAAAAAAAAAAAAAAAAAAAAAAAAAAAAACCCTATGGCCTTGAATAATCGCCAAAAAAACTAAAAAAAAAAAAAAACAACAACAACAAAAACCCCAAAACACTAAAATCATTTAAAAACCCTAAAAGAACCCTAAAATGCTTTTTAAAAACATCCTACAAAGCACCCTAAAACCCTAAAAAAAGAAAAACCCTAAAATTCTAAAAAGAAAAAAATTCCTCAAGAACAGTAAAAAGATCCCACAAAAAGCCCATAAAACACTTTAAAAAATCCCTTAAAACCTTTAAAAACCCTAAAAATACATACAAACTCTGAAAGAAAAAAATCCTAAAAAAAAACTGTCTAAAAAAAAAAAAAAAAAATACCTGCAAAACCCTAAATAAAAACCTAAAACCCTAAAGAGAATACTAAACCTCTAAAAAACAAACAACCCAACAAACAAAAAACTCTAAAGTTCTTTAAAAAAATTATAAGAAACTTAAAAAGACACTAAAAAAAACCCTAAAGCCTTAAAAATAAAATAAAATAAAAATTATTAAAAATCCTAAAATCCTTTAACAAGCCTAAAAGACCGTAAAACCCTCTAATACCTTAAAATTCTAAGAGAACTCAAGAACCTTCCAAAAAAAAAAAAAAAAAAAAAAAAACCCTAAATATAAACCTCAAAAATCCCTAATACCCTAAAACACAAAAATTCCGAAAACTTTTTTAAAACCATAAAAAAAACCCTAAAACCCAAATAAAAACCCTAAGGCCTTCAAAAATACCCCCCAAAATCCTATAATCTCTAAAATACTTAAAACATCCTAAAAGAAACCTAAAACCTTCACAAGAAAACCCTAAAATAATCCTAGATCTTTAAATGAACACTAAAAGAGCCCTAAAAAGCTAAAAAGAAAAAAGAAAAAAAGAAGAAAAAAGAAAAAAAAGAAAACCTAAAATACCTAATAAACACTTATTAAAAAAAACTAAATCTAAATTTAATTCTAAAAAATTAAATTTAAATTTAAATTCTAAAAAAACCAAAATCACTAAAAAGAACCAAAATTTTAGGTTTATATATACTTCATTAATAAAGTATAAATATAATAATGTAATAATTAAAATAATAATAAATAATGTACTGTACAGTAATAAACTGTAATAGACAATAATATAATAAATACAATAATATATGATTTAGTAATTATATTCTATACAAATGTAATAATTCAAAAATAATAATAAATAACATCATTAATAAAGTATAAATATAATAATGTAATAATTAAAATAATAATAAATAATGTACTGTACAGTAATAAACTGTAATAGACAATAATATAATAAATACAATAATATATGATTTAGTAATTATATTCTATACAAATGTAATAATTCAAAAATAATAATAAATAACATATTTCCGTAATAACTTATAATACATAACAATATAATGACAATGAAAGGAATAATAAATAATATACGATGCAGTTAAAAATTATAATATATAAAAAGATAATTAAAATAATAAATAATATACAGTGGAGAAATAAACTGTAATATATAATAATATGGTAATAACAAACATAATATATAATGTTGTAAGAAATTATTATATATAGTAATTTAATAATTTGTAGGATATTTTTAGGTTTTTTATTAAATGTTTAAGGATTTCGGGGATTTTTACGGGTTTTGGTGTTTTTATGGCTTTAGGGTTTGTTTTTAGGGTTTTAGTGCTTTTTAGATTTTTTTTGATTGTTTTTTGTTTTTTAACATACTGTAGGGTTTGTTTTTATTTTACAGTTCATGAATTTTTATTATTTTTTCGAAGGTTTTCCTTTTTTAAGGTTTTTTGAGGATTATAGGGATTTTTAGGGTTTATTATTTTCTTAAGTCTTTAGCATTTTTTTAGGATCTTTTTGGGGTTCTTTAGTGTTTTCAGAATTTTAGCTTGTATTTACCGTTTTAGGTTTTTTTTTTTTTTTTTTTTTTTTTTAGGATTTTAGGGGTTTTTTTTGATGGTTTTAGTTTTTTAAAAGGGCTTTAGGGTTTTTGCGAGGGATTGAGGTTTCTTTGGAATTTTTTAGATTTCTTTTTAAGGTTCTAGAGGTTTTATTTGTAATTAAGGTTCTATAGTGTTTTTAAAATTGTTTTTCGGTTTTTAGTGTCTTCAAGTATTTTTTAGGGTTTATAAAGCATTTTGGTTTTTTTTAGGGATTTGGGGTTTTTTGTTTTTTGTTTTAAGGATTTAGGGTTCCTTTAGGGTTTCAGAGTGTTTTTCTTTTGTTTTATTTTTGTTTTAGATTTTTTATTTTTTAATGGTTTTTAAAAGTATTTTAAAAGTAATTTAGGGTTTTAGGGTCTTTTGGGGTTTTTAAAGGATTTTATGATTTTTTTTAGGTTTTATATTTTTTGGGTTTTTTTTTTAAGGCTTTAGGGTCTTTTTAGGGTTTGGGTTGTTTTTAGAACTTTGGGGTTTTGGGTGGGTTTTTTTTTTTTTTTTTTTTTAGAATTTTAGGATGTTTTATGGGTTTAGGATTCTTTTTAGGGTTTCAGGTTTCTATTTAGGATTTAAAGGTTTTGTAGGTGTTTTTTTTAGAGCGTTTTAGCGTTTTTATTTGGGTTTCAGGTTTTTGATGTCTCTTTATTTTTTTATTATTATTATTTTAGGCTTTTTTTTAAGGGTTTTAGGGTTTTTTGGGTTTTTTTACTTTTTTTGTTTTTTTTTTTTTCCTTTTTTAGAATTTTAGGGTTATAGGGTTTTTTTAGTTTTATTAAGGATTTTAAGGTATTTTTTATAAAAGTTTTTTAGAGTTATTTTAGGGTTTTTAAATGATCTTAGATTTTTTGTTTTTTGTTTTTTATTGAGTTTCTCTGGGGATTTTTTTAAGGCCTCATGGTTCTATGTTTTATGGTTTTAGGGATTTTTTTGGAGGGTCTTCTTAGTGTTCTTGAGTTTTTCAGAATTAAAGGGATCTTTTTAGTGTTTCAGGGTTTGTTTTTTTAAAGAATTTTAGGGTTTTTTTAGGGTTCATTTATGTTTTTTTAAGATTTTATGTTTTTTTTCTTTTGCATTATAAGTTTTTTTTTTTTAGGGATTTAAGGATTTTTAGTGTCTTTTTAGGGTTCTAGAGATTATTTTTTATGTTAGGTTGTTTTAGGATTTTTAAAAATAATTTAGTGTTCTAGAAAAAGAGAGAGAGAGAGAGAGAGAGAGAGAGAGAGAGAGAGAGAGAGAGAGAGGAAGGAAGGAAGGAAGGAAGGAAGGAAGGAAGGAAGGAAGGAAGGAAGGAAGGAAGGAAGGAAGGAAGAATTATTTTATGGACATTTTAGGCTTCTGCATATTTTGGTTTTTTTTAGAATTTTAGGTTTTTGTTTTTTTTAAGTGTATTAAGGGTTTTTTTTAAGATTGTTTTATAGTTTTTTATGCTTTTCTGGTTTTCAGGGTTTCAGTTTATGTTAAGTGGGTTTTTTTTAAAGGATTTTCCATGTTTTTTGTTTTGTTTTGTTTTGTTTTTTCGGTTTAGGGATATTCTTTAGGGGTTTTCTCCTTTTTTAGTTTGTGTGTGTGTGTGAGTATGTGTGTTGTTGAGTTTTTTTTTTAATTTTTAAAGTTTTATTTTTGGGGTTTAAGAGTTTTAGGGTTGCCAGGAAGTGGTGGCCCTTGCCATTAATCCTGGCACTTGGGAGGCAAATGTAGGTGGATTTTTTGAGTTTGAGGCCAGCATGGTCTATAGAGGGAGCTTCAGGACAGCCAGACATACACAGAGAAACCCAGTGTCCAAAAACTCAAAAACTCAAAAAACAAAAAAAAAACAAAGAAAAAACAAAAAAAAACAAAACACACACACACACACACACACACAAACCAAAAACCTCAAAACCTCAAAAAGAAAAAAAGAGTTTTAGGATCATTTTTGGGTTCTTGTGTATGTTTCTTCTTTTAGAATTTTAGTATTTTTGTTAACTGCTTTTAGAAGAGTGTTTTAGATTTCCTTTTTTTTTTTTTTTTTTTTTTTGGTTTTCAGGATTTTAATGTATTTTAGGTCGTTAGGTCGTTTTCTTGTTTTTTTAAAGATTTTGTTTTGTTTTGTTGTTTAGGCTCTAAAGGTTTTTCTTTTAGGGTTTTTGGATTTTTTTGTTTGTTTATATATTTGTTTTTTAATGTTTATGAGTATTTTTTTTTAAGGTTTTATTTTTGGATTTTAAGAGTTAAGTGTTGCAAAGAAGTGGTGGCTCTTGTCTTTAATCCCAGCAGTTGGGAGGCAGAGATAGTGGATTTCTTAATTCAAGGCCAGCCTGGTCTACAGAGGGAGATCCCGGACAGCCAGGGATACACAAAGACACCTAGTCTCCAAAAAAAAAAAAAAAAAAAAAAAAAAAAGGAAAGGAAGGAAGGAAGGAAGGAAGGAAGGAAGAAGAAAAAAAAGTTTTAGAAATGTTTTGGCTTCTTGTGTATTTTTTAGACTTCTAGAGGTTTTTTAAAGGGTTTTTAGAGTTTTTAGAAGAGTGCTTTACAGTTTTTTGTTTGTTTTTTGAGTTTTTTGTTTTGGTTTGGTTTGGTTTTGGTTTTCAGGCTTATAGTGTGTTTTTAGTGTTTTTTCTTGTTTTTTAAAGGGTTTTAGAGTATTTTAGTATTTGGGGGTTTAATTTAGGCTTTATTTTATTTTTTTAGCCTTTTACTGTATTTATTAGGGTTTGTTGTTGTTGTTTTTGTTATTCTTGACTTGTTTAATTTTTTTTTTTTTTAGGTTTTATATTTTTGGGGTTTAATTGTTTTAGGGTTGCCAGGCAGTGGTGGTCCATGCCTTTAATCCCAGCAATTGGGAGGCAGAAGTAGGTCGGTTTTTGAGTTTGAGGCCAGCATTGGTCTTCAGGGGGAGTTCCAGGAGATCCAGAGATACACAGAGAAACACAGTCTCCAAACACTCAAGAAAACAATACAAAAAGCAAACAAAAAAATGAGTTTTAGGGTCACTTTTGGGTTCTTCTATGTTTTGTTTTGTTTTGTTTTTTAGAAATTTATTGCTAGTACTACTATTAATATTATTATTATTTTAAATATTAAAAAATTGTCACCCAAGGAGCTAAAGGGATCTGCGACCATATAGGTGGAACAACAACATGAACTAACCCGTACCCCCAAAGCTCATGTCTCTAGCTGCATATGTATCAGAAGATGGCCTAGTCATCCATCATTGGGAAGAGAGTCCCCTTGCTCTTGAAAGAACAATGCAAAACAATTCATTTAACAAGTATTGGTTCTTTGATAATATCACTAATATCAATAAACTCTTATCTAATTTAGCTAAAATAAAAAGAGATAATATCCAAATTAGCAAAATCAGAAATCAAGTGGGGGGACATAAAAACAGACACCTGATAGATCAGAAATTTTCCCAACATGCTTCATCCTACCAGAAGGACACTTGCTCAACCAAGTTAATTACTTCTGTATTCATAATAGTCAGCAACTAGAAACAACCTACATGTCCATAAACTGAAGAATCGATAAAATATGTTATAGTTATACAATGGAGCATTACTCAGCTGTTATGAAAAGTTGACATCAGGATTCTGCAGGCAAATAGATGGAAATAGAAAAAAAAAAAACACATCCTGAGTAAAATATCCCAGTCCCATGAAGATAAATATGCTATGTGTTGATTTATATGTTGATATTGACTAGGGTGGAGAGTTTTTTGTCAACTTGACACAAAGTAATGTCACTTGAGAGTAGGGAACCTCAATCGAGAAAATGTCTCCATGAGAATGGGCTGTGCAGGCAAGACTGCAGGGCATTTTCTTAATTAATGATTGATAGGGAGGAATCCTTCCCATTTTTGGTACTGCCATCAATGTGCTTGTGATTCTGAGTT
The DNA here is from genome assembly GCF_978045245.1 of Mus caroli. NCBI lineage: Eukaryota > Metazoa > Chordata > Mammalia > Rodentia > Muridae > Mus > Mus caroli. The sequence continues at coordinate 918,212 of NW_028227299.1, forward strand.
CTTTATGAGAAAGCATGAAATCATGAGGAACTAGCCACTAACCAGCATCCATCCATGGTCTCTGTATCAGCTCCTGCCTCCAGGTTCCAGGCCCATTTCAGTTCCTGTTCTGTCTGTCTTTAATGATGAACAGCAATGAAAAAGTGCAAACCAAATAAGTCCTACCCTCCCCAACTTGCTCTTTGGTCATAGTGTTTTGTGACAGTAATAGAAACACTAACACATTGAACATTACAAAAGTGATAGCCTGTCTACAATCGGTAGATCCACAGAAGTTAGGTATAGAGGAAGGGACAGGGGTGGAAACAGAATAAGGAAATAGAATGGATCTTATTAGCGGAGAGAAGTGGTCAAGAAAGAGATGATCAGGTGGCATGGTGGGGGGAGATGGGGTTGAGGAAGGGAATGCAGGGAGAGATAGTTGAAAGAGAGGGATAGTAGATGAATGATGACAGAAAGGCAGTGGATTTGGAGGGAAGGAGAGGTAGGATAAGAACTGTGGGGAGTAAAAGTTGGGGGGGACAGTAAGCAGGGTCTATTATATAAGAGATTAATATATTTTCAATTTTACTAGAATGAAAAATAAATTAAGCATGGCAGAGGGGCTCCCAGGACTATACATTTTACCTTCAAACTACTGGGCTTTAATGGATTCTTGGTGAGGTGAACCACCTAAAATGTGAAGTGTACTAATTCCATAAGTATCCACATGGGCAATAGTGATGATATCATGTACATTTGGGAATAAGGGTTTACATAATCCTTTAAGTCAGCTTTATATAACACAGTATTGGGTAGCTTTGCTAGCTAATCTGTGTTTGAACCTCAAGATGTGAATGGTAGAAGGAAAGACAAAACATTATGACCTATACTTCTGAATTCCATATGTATTTTATATACCCTGCAGTAACATATTGGATAAATACATGTTGGGTGCTGTGCAAGAGGAACAGCAAAACCATTAGAACTTGGGATGTGGCCCAGCAGATAGCCCAAGCAAGGTGGTTGTGCCTGGGAGAGGCAGTGTCTGAGGATTGTGTCCTGAGGATTTCATGCTGTTGTGGAGTTTGGTTCTATTGCTAACCTCACATCACATACCTCATAATGTATGAGTTACATGAAAACTCTAAGGGGTGTTCCAGTCCCTCACTTTGGCAATGTCATTGTCATCCACAGTGTTAGTTAGATTGAATTTTTTAAAGCATTGCTGCTGGGGCAGATTAATGATTCAACCACCACTCTTAGAAAGAATTACTGTAAAAAAAATGTTTGTTTTTTCTTTTCAAAAGCTGGGCTGGTGATCAGGGGATGATTAATTCCTTGTACCCACTTTCCCCCCTCAGATTCCTGATATGATTTCATAAAAGCAATCTATTCATTAGAATAGATGTGCACCATGAGGATTAAAAGTAGAAAGGGATGATTGGTTTTATTTAAATTTTTAGTTCTCTGATTCTTTTAAGATTTTTGAAGGATTAATTTCTGAGGTATAATGAAGTAATTGATCTTTTCTTTATAACAGCAAATTACCATCTGCCAGTAAGAGAAAGTGGCTGAAAAAATTACTTTAATGCTTACACCTTGGTAATCTATAACAAGTTGCTTAGTTAGAAATGTGTGTGGGTTCTTGGAGATAATTTTTTTATGTGTAATTTCTAAATGGTTCATCATGGGAGGATATTGGGGGAGATGCTTTTTCTTACATATACTCATAATTATTCACTAGAAGAAAATAAAAAGTAACCACAGTGTAATTTTTATACTACTTAAAAGATTTTGCAGGGATAAGTAAGCAGTGCAAGAAAAATATAAAGTTGGAGTTTTGCTCCATCCACTAAATGTGTGTACGTGTATGTATATATGTAAAATTGTTTGAGCTTCTTAAAGTTTGCTTCCTCTACCATGTGTGTAAATCTGTCTGGCCACCAAACCCACATCCCCTCCTTGGATCACTGAACCCACTGTCACAGCTAGTCTTGGATGGACAGACAGCAGACAGACAGATGTCTATTGGGTATGAGTTTAGCATGTATAGACCTCAAAACCCAACAGGGCTACACCTCCTAATACTGCCTCTGTGGACCAATTACATTCAAACTAACAAATCTACCTATCTACATGCATACATATATTCATAGATGAGAGATAAACAGAGAAACAAGGGGGAAGATAGATAGATGATAGATAGTTAGATAGATAGATAGATAGATAGATAGATAGATAGATAGATAGATAGATAGATAGATAAACAGCTGCATACATAACTACATAAATACATTCATTCATACATTCATACTTATACACATAGATGATTGATAAACAGGTAGATGTGATGATAATCTAATCACTAATGGCATGATGTCATTTAGTTCACACACACACACACACACACACACACACACAAAACATAGTTTACTGTCCCCAATTAAGATATCAAACTGCCAAGTCTTCTACAAATATACCCACAAAATACACAATGTTCATTTGATGTGCATAGATTTGATTAATGACTAAGGTTTCTTTATTTCTGGCTAGTTTTAGGGGTTGCAACCTAAAAACGATTTCTCATACTTCTTCATTGCTTCAGATATTATTTTATAATACTTAGTTCAGTAGACAGAAATGCTATAGAAGGTATTTATTGTGTTGGAGATATTCGGTCATATGCCCTTAGCAACAAGGTATATCTTTTTTAGATATATCAGTAAGAAATGATCTTCCAAATGACTTCAAATATAACTGTCATTAGGTGGAAAACACAGCACAAGAAGCAGTTTTGCACATAAAATATACATTCATGTGAATATTGATTAAAATGAATACATTTGTAATATAGAATTACGAAGTGGTATGTCTTTGAAACAATAGGGAAAAAAGGTATGCATACATTCTGATTTCAAAAAGAGTAGGAAATGTGAAACATTTAAGCAGTGGGTTACTGGTTTATAATGCCAGTAGATGACTCGCATAACAACAAAATAACAAGATGTCCTCTTCTAAACTGAAAAGAAAACAGCAATAACAACAACAACAAGAGAACAACAACAATTAAAAGTAACCGTGTCATCTGTGGCATCTTCAGGAGGATGTGCAGCAATCTGAACATGGTTCCAAGAACGTGGGCATGTGTCTAGTGCTCTGTCAGCCTGACAGGTTTGTATTAAACAATCAATGTCTGTATACTAAGGTTGGGACCACTCCACTGATGATGAATGCCCTGAAGATGATGAGTGCTACTTCTGGATCTACTTGCTGCTCTGGAGACTTTAAACCTGAGGGGAGGAATGTTATAATGATGACCAGGAGAATGCCCAAAACCTCTTTGTCCACATTGTGAAAAATCTGATGTCTCTTTGAGGGAAGTGGAAGATCTGCTTGGCCAAAAGGTACAACAAGAGTCATGTTGAACAAAGATGCTAATATAGACACCCGACACTTAATGAGAAAGGACTTTCTGAAGTACCCTTGGTCAGAGGTGGAGTTTTAAGATCCCATTAGTCATGGTATGTGGACACTATTGACAGCCTCATATTCCTCAGAAGAAGAATGTACCCAACAATAGTCAGAGAAGTATGACTAGTAGTCTCGTAGGTTAGAAGACAAGGGACAAAGGAAAGAAATAAGATGTGATGTACTACTCTTCAGGAGAAATTGGAGATCATAAAGCTGTTTATAGAGGAAAAGAATCATGTTTGGTTGGGTAGAGTTTAAATTTTCATACTCTTTCCTTGATATAAGATCAAAGTTCCAGCCTACCTCAAGCAGTGCAGCACATTCCAGTTACTGCTTTAGCAGCTAGCAGCTCCTCATCAAAGACTAGAGCATCTGTCCACTGTAGTGAAAGTTGTTCTGGGTCAGGCAACAAGTCTGAGCATTTATCAGAAAACCTTGTTGACAGTCCCACACCAATTCTCCTTCTTAAGAATATGTTCATATGCTAGGTCTAGGTATGAAATGTGAGGAACATATCACTGTAGTTTCTGCCTTGAGGCATCCAGCTTCTGTTCTGGGCTGTACTTGCTAAGCTTAGGCTCTGGAACCTTAAGTCTGGGTGGTCTGGAGGTCCCTTCTTGTCGATTGAAGTATTATAGGTCCTAAAGATAGGGTGGGGAATGCATGAGGACCCTAAATCAGAGGAGGACAATGCAAGCTCCTCCTTGGTCAGAAAAGCTTATTTGAAGACAGTTTGGGTAAAATGAAATCTGAGGTTCTCTGGTAAATCAGAGGCAGTAGAATAGAATCCCTTTGATCCCAACAGAAGGATCTGAGGCCCCATTAAATAGACTTAGTAAGTCTATTCCCACAGGACAATATTTAGAACATCTGAGAACCCTTTGGATATTAGTGGTCTGTAGCTCTCTATTGGAACCAACAAGTCTGAAATTCTATTGTTAAGAAGAGAAGTAGCTGCTGTATAATTAGGAAGAGGGAATAGTCTAAAATCCAATTCGGTAAAAGAGGATACTCAGATTTCCTTGGGTAACTGGAGACATATCCAATATCCCTGTTTGCAGAAGAGGAATGGTTTCTGACTCTCTGGGCATAGGTGATGGATCTAAGATGCTCTGAAGTAGAAAAATGAGAGAGGATCTCCCAAGGATTGTACGGAAGAGGCTCAGCCTTCTTACTCTTATGTATACAGCCCTACTGAGCAGAAGTCGAAGGTTGACTGATACCTTGAGAATTATAGAATGTTCCAGCACTTGCTACATCAACAACTCCAAACTTGAAATCACAATGAAGAATATGCATCATTTGAATATCCTTGGTAGGCAAGACAGCAGTCTTAGAAGTATTCTAAGAGGGTGCAATGCAGTAGTCTCAGGGATAGTATCCTCCTCAAAAATATATCCATCCATATAGTCCTATGCATGGAGGACAGGAGATCTCTGTCTAAGGGTAGACAACAAAGACAATAATCTGATTTACCCTTGCATTGATACTCTTCTGATTGGGATCTCAGTCCAGAGTGCTCTGAGATCTCTTAGCTCAAAACAGTTCTTCCCAGGCCATGAAAATTAGAAGGGAGTTAAATGATATGCTGGGAAGGTGGGTAATCTATGGGGTTTACCTGATCACACAGGCCGTGTCTGGAGCACTTTCTGTTATGAATGTCTAAATCTTCCTCTGTAAGATGGGGGGAGGAGTTTGTGCAGCTTTGCACAAAAGTAGGACTGTTGTACCCTTCATCAAAGAGGTAATGTGTCAAAATTCATGGGAATAAGGGAGGTGAAGCACCCTGATCATAAGCAGGATTTCTGAAAAACTCTGTGCAAAAGTGAAATTCTATATCTACTTGTCTCTGGCTATTTTCAATAAACTAAGAAAAACCATTTCACATTGGAGAATATATAAATACCTTATAGAGCATAGGAAGTTCCAGATCAGCTTCCAATGCTTTTTCAGTATTTAGAATATACATATATTTTGTGTGCTGTGTGGACAGCAGGCAGCAATTGTTCCAGTATTCCAACAGGTTGGATGGTTATCTTTGATCTATGATTAGTCAGATGAAATAAGTCCAAGACCCCTTTCTTCAGTAGAGGAATGTCTCAGAATATTTGTAGCAGGAAGAAGTTTGGAAGTAATTGTAGACAGTTGAGATGAAGCAGGCACACAAAGTCAAAAGAACAAGATCTATGGACACCTTACAAGAGAGGGTAGGCATGAGTTCCCCTTGGGCAAAAGGAAATAGATCAGGCATTTCTAGAAGGCTTTGTTGTCTACTAGTCAGAAGGGAAAGAGAAAATATTTATGAGTAAATGTGGAGTGTCTGTGGCTTACATAGGCAGAGGGAGAGGTGCTGGGACAGGATCACATTTACAGACCTCTTGGACGGAGGGTGTGAATTTGAGGACCTCTGGAATAAAAGGACTCATTTTGATGTCTCTTTCAGATGAGGTGTTTGATGTGAGCTACAGTTAAGTGGAATATTTGTGCCCTCCTTTATCAGGAAGAGAATGATTTGGAATCATTCTTAGTCAGAAAGGGTAGTTACTTAGGACTTTTTAGCTGGAAATGGAGTTTGGGGCCTGGGGCAGGTAGAGATGATCTCAAGCCCTGTCAGTCTTACAAGATAGATATTGAACCCTCTTGTATACAGAGAGTGCATTTGATATATGATGGATAGAAAATGGTGGTCTAAGCATTGCTGTTTAGGAGTAGAAGATTAAAGCAGACTTTGTGTCTGTTTAAAGTCCCAAATCTCTTTACAGATAAAGGAGTGACCTAGCTTAACTTGAGCAGGGCAGGTGGGACTGCATCACAGCTTAGAAGATTCCCATCGCCCTGAAGGGAGCGCCATCTTGGCTCCAGGACTCCGCCGAACTTAGTCTGCACAGGTGAGAGTGAGGACCACAGAGGCAGACAGCTTCTGGGACAAGCGGGAGCCACAGAGCCGCTGAGACAGCACCCTTTTGGGGCCTCAGACATCCGGCACTCTCCCAGCCGGAGGACAGTGGTCCACCCTGCAGGGAGAGCCTTCTTGGCTCCAGGACTCCGCTGAACTTAGTCTGCACAGGTGAGAGTGAGGACCACAGAGGCAGACAGCTTCTGGGACAGGCGGAAGCCACAGAGCCGCTGAGGCAGCACCCTTTTGGGGCTGCAGACATCCGGCACCCTCCAAGCTGGGAGACAGTGGTCTGCCCTGCACAGGAGCCCTCTGCCTCAGGAGCAGGGAGCACATCTTGGATCCAGGACTCCACCGAACTTAGGAACTTAGTCTGCACAGGTGAGAGTGTGCACCACAGAAGCTGACAGCTTCTGTGACCTGCCAAAGCAACACAGCATCTGGGAAAGGTCCTGTTTTCGGCCTTCTTCTTCGGCCAGGAGGAGGTCCAAACACCAGATATCTGTACACCTTCCCTTTAAGAGGAAAGCTTGTCAGCAGAGAGTGTTCTAACCACTGAAACATAGAGGAGAGAGCCTGTCTCCCAGGTCTGCTGACAGACGGTACTGAGAATCACCAGAAGAACAACCTCTGAACAGAGACAACTATAACAACTCCAGAGATTACCAGATGGTGAGAGGCAAACGTAAGAATCTTACTAACAGAAACCAAGACTACTCACCATCATCAGAACCCAGCACTCCCACTTCGCCGAGTCCAGGGCACCTGAAAAGCTAGACCTGGATGTAAAAGCATATCTCATGATGATGGTAGAGGACATCAAGAAGGACTTTAATAACTCACTTAAAGAACTACAGGAGAACATGGCTAAAGAGTTACAAGTCCTTAAAGAAAAAACAGGAAAACACATCCAATCAGATGATGGAAATGAACAAAACCATACTAGACCTAAAAAGGGAAGTAGACACAATAAAGAAAACCCAAAATGAGGCAACACTGGAGATAGAAACACTAGGAAAGAAATCTGGAACCATGGATGCGAGCATCAGCAACAGAATACAAGAGATGGAAGAGAGAATCTCAGGTGCAGAAGATTCCATAGAGAACATCGGCACAACAATCAAAGAAAATGGAAAATGCAAAAAGATCCTAACTCAAAACATCCAGGAAATACAGGACACAATGAGAAGACCAAACCTACGGATAATAGGAGTGGATGAGAATGAAGATTTTCAACTCAAAGGACCAGCAAACATCTTCAACAAAATTATAGAAGAAAACTTCCCAAATCTAAAGAAAGAGATGCCCATGAACATACAAGAAGCCTACAGAACTCCAAATAGACTGGACCAGAAAAGAAATACCTCCTGACACATAATAATCAGAACAACAAATGCACTAAATAAAGATAGAATACTAAAAGCAGTAAGAGAAAAAGGCCAAGTACCATATAAAGGCAAGCCTATCAGAATTACACCAGATTTTTCACCAGAGACTATGAAAGCCAGAAGATCCTGGACAGATGTTATACAGACACTAAAAGAACACAAATTCCAGCCCAGGCTACTATACCCAGCCAAACTCTCAATTAACATAGATGGAGAAAACAAAGTATTCCACGACAAAACCAAATTCACACATTATCTCACCAGGAATCCAGCCCTTCAAAGGATAATAACAGAAAAAAAAACAAAAAAAACAAACAAACAAAAAAAAACAATACAATGATGGAAACCACGCCCTAGAAACAACAAGAAGGTAAGCCCTCAACAAACCTAAAAGAAGACAGCCACAAGAACAGAATGCCAACTTTAACAACAAAAATAACAGGAAACAACAATTACTTTTCCTTAATATCTCTTAATATCAATGGACTCAACTCCCTGATAAAAAGACATAGACTAACAAACTGGCTACACAAACAAGACCCAACATTTTGCTGCTTACAGGAAACTCATCTCAGAGAAAAAGATAGACACTACCTCAGAATGAAAGGCTGGAAAACAATTTTCCAAGCAAATGGTATGAAGAAACAAGCTGGAGTAGCCATTCTAATATCTGATAAGATTGACTTCCAACGCAAAGTCATCAAAAAAGACAGGGAGGGGCACTTCATACTCATCAAAGGTAAAATCCTCCAAGAGGAACTATCAATCCTGAATATCTATGCTCCAAATACAAAGGCAGCCTCATTCATTAAAGAAACTTTAGTAAATCTCAAAGCACACATTGCATCTCATAAAATAATAGTGGGAGACTTCAACACACCACTTTCACCAATGGACAGATCATGGAAACAGAAACTAAACAGGGACACAGTGAAACTAACAGAAGTTATGAATCAAATGTATCTGGCAGATATCTACAGAACATTTTACCCTAAAACAAAAGGATATAACTTCTTCTCAGCACCTCATGGTACCTTCTCCAAAATTGACCACGTAATTGGTCACAAAACAGGCCTCAACAGATATAAAAATATTGAAATTGTCCCATGCATCCTATCAGATCACCATGGACTAAGGCTGATCTTCAATAACAAAATAAAGAACAGAAAGCCAACATTCACCTGGAAACTGAACAACACTCTTCTCAATGATACCTTGGTCAAGGAAGGAATAAAGAAAGAAATTAAGGACTTTTTAGAGTTCAATGAAAATGAAGCCACAACATACCCAAACTTATGGGACGCAATGAAAGCATTTCTAAGAGGAAAACTCATAGCTATGAGTGCCTCCAAAAAGAAACTAGAGAGAGCACACATTAGCAGCTTGACAACACACCTAAAAGCACTAGAACAAAAGGAAGCAAATTCACCAAAGAGGAGTAGACGGCAGGAAATAATCAAACTCAGGGGCGAAATCAACCAAGTGGAAACGAGAAGAACTATTCAAAGAATCAACCAAACAAAGAGCTGGTTCTTTGAGAAAATCAACAAGATAGATAAACCCTTAGCCAGACTCACTAGAGGGCACAGGGAAAGCATTCTAATTAACAAAATCAGAAATGAAAAAGGAGACATAACAACAGATCCTGAAGACATCGAAAACACCATCAGATCCTTCTACCAAAGGCTATACTCAACAAAACTGGAGAACCTGGATGAAATGGAGAAGTTCCTAGACAGATACCAGGTACCAAAGTTGAATCAAGATCAGGTTAATGATCTAAAGAGCCCTATATCCCCCAAAGAAATAGAAGCAGTCATTAATAGTCTCCCAACCACAGTTCTATCAGACCTTCAAAGAAGATCTAATCCCAGTTCTTCACAAACTATTCCACAAAATAGAAACAGAAGGTACTCTACCCAACTCATTCTATGAAGCCACAATTACTCTGATACCTAAACCACAAAAAGACCCAACAAAGATAGAAAACTTCAGACCAATATCCCTTATGAATATTGATGCAAAAATCCTCAATAAAGTTCTTGCTAACCGAATCCAAGAACACATGAAAACAATCATCCATCCTGACCAAGTAAGTTTCATCCCAGGGATGCCAGGATGGTTCAATATTCGGAAATCCATCAACGTAATCCAGTATATAAACAAACTCAAAGACAAAAACCACATGGTCATCTCGTTAGATGCAGAAAAAGCATTTGACAAGATCCAACACCCATTCATGATAAAAGTCTTGGAAAGATCAGGAATTCAAGGCCCATACCTAAACATGATAAAAGCAATCTACAGCAAACCAGTAGCCAACATCAAAGTAAATGGTCAGAAGCTTGAAGCAATCCCTCTAAAATCAGGGACTAGACAAGGCTGTCCACTTTCTCCATACCTATTCAACATTGTACTTGAAGTCCTAGCCAGAGCAATTCGACAACAAAAGGAGATCAAAGGGATACAAATTGGAAAAGATGAAGTCAAAATATCACTTTTTGCAGATGATATGATAGTATATATAAGTGACCCTAAAAATTCCACCAGAGAACTCCTAAACCTGATAAACAGCTTCGGTGAAGTAGCTGGATATAAAATTAACTCAAACAAATCAATGGCCTTTCTCTACACAAAAAATAAACAGGCTGAGAAAGAAATTAGGGAAACAACACCCTTCTCAATAGTCACAAATAATATAAAATATCTTGGCGTGACTCTAACTAAGGAAAGTTAAAGATCTGTATAATAAAAACTTCAAGTCTCTGAAGAAAGAAATTATAGAAGATCTCAGAAGATGGAAAGATCTCCCATGCTCATGGATTGGCAGGATCAACATTGTAAAAATGGCTATCTTGCCAAAAGCAATCTACAGATTCAATGCAATCCCCATCAAAATTCCAACTCAATTCTTCAACGAATTCGAAAGTGCAATCTGCAAATTCATCTGGGATAACAAAAAACCTAGGATAGCAAAAACTCTTCTCAAGGATAAAAGAAACTCTGGCGGAATCACCATGCAGGACCTAAAGCTTTACTACAGAGCAATTGTAATAAAAACGGCATGGTACTGGAATAGTGACAGACAAATAGACCAATGGAATAGAATTGAAGACCCAGATATGAACCCACACACCTACGGTCACTTGATCTTCGACAAGGGAGCTAAAACCATCCAGTGGAAGAAAGACAGCATTTTCAACAAATGGTGCTGGCACAACTGGTTGTTATCATGTAAAAGAATGGGAATCGATCCATTCCTATCTCCTTGTACTAAGGTCAAGTCTAAGTGGATCAAGGAACTTCACATAAAACCAGAGACACTGAAACTTATAGAGGAGAAAGTGGGGAAAAGCCTTGAAGATATGGGCACAGGGGAAAAATTCTTGAATAGAACAGCAATGGCTTGTGCTGTAAGATCGAGAATTGACAAGTGGGACCTCATGAAACTGCAAAGCTTCTGCAAGGCTAAAGACACCATCAATAAGACAAAAAACCACCAACAGATTGGGAAAGGATCTTTACCTATCCTAAATCAGATAAGGGACTAATATCCAATATATATAAAGAACTCAAGAAGGTGGACTCCAGAAAGTCAAATAACCCCATTAAAAATGGGGCTCAGAACTGAACAAAGAATTCTCACCTGAGGAAAACCGAATGGCAGAGAAGCACCTGAAAAAATGTTCAACATCCTTAATCATCAGGGAAATGCAAATCAAAACAACCCTGAGATTCCACCTCACACCAGTCAGAATGGCTGGTGTGAGGTGGAATCAAAAATTCAGGTGACAGCAGATGCTGGCAAGGATGTGGAGAAAGAGGAACACTCCTCCATTGTTGGTGGAATTGCAGGCTTGTACAACCACTCTGGAAATCAGTCTGGCGGTTCCTTAGAAAATTGGACATAGTACTACGGAGGATCCAGCAATACCTCTCCTGGGCATATATCCAGAAGATATCCCAACCAGTAAGAAGGACACATGCTCCACTATGTTCATAGCAGTCCTATTTATAATAGCCAGAAGCTGGAAAGAACCCAGATGTTCCTCAACAGAGGAATGGATACAGAAATTATGGTACATTTACACAATGGAGTACTACTCAGCTATTAAAAAGAATGAATTCATGAAATTCCTAGCCAAATGGATGGACCTGGAGGGCATCATCTTGAGTGAGGTAACACAATCACAAAGGAACTCACACAATATGTATTCACTGATAAGTGGATATTAGCCCAAAACTTAGGATACTTAAGATACAATTTGCTAAACGCATGAAACTCAAGAAGAATGAAGACCAAAATATGGACACTGTGCCCCTTCTTAGAATTGGGAACAAAACACCCATAGAAGGAGTTACAGAGACAAAATTTGGAGCTGTGACGATAGGATGGACCATCTAGTGATTGCCATATCCAGGGATCCATCCCATAACCAGCTTCTAAACGTGGACACCATAGCATACACTAGCAAGATTTTGCTGAAAGGACCCAAAGATAGCTGTCTCTTGTGAGACTATGCAGGGGCCTAGCAAACACAGGAGTGGATGCTCACAGTCAGCTATTGGATGTATCACAGGGCTCCCAATGGAGAAGCTAGAGAAAGTACCCAAGGAGCTAAAGGGATCTACAACCCTATAGTTGGAACAACATGATGAACTAACCAGTACCTTGGAGCTCTTGTCTCTAACTGCATATGTATCGAAAGATGGCCTAGTCGGCCATCACTGGAAAGAGAGGCCCACTGGACTTGCAAACTTTATATGCCCCAATATAGGGGAATGCCAGGGCCAAAAGAATGGGAATGGGTTGGTAGGGAAGTGGGGGGCGCTATGGGGGACTTTTGGGATAGCATTGGAAATGTAATTGAGGAAAATATGTAATAAAAATATTAAAAATTAAAAAAAAAGAAGATTCCCATCTTCAGCTACACCATGGTAGGCCTGCCAGCAATACAAGCATCATTAATGAGTCATGAGTGTCAGTCTCTAAGCACTCTTGATGCTTATCTTCAGTTATATGGGTGTATACATGTAGGATGGTATGAAGGACAGAAGACCTAACTTTCAGGCTCTGTTAACACAGAGCAGAACTAAGTAAAATTCCCTGGGTCACATGTTTATTTTCCTAGAGGCCATGGTTAGAGGGAAATGATCTAAAGCTCACAATTGGAGGGCTTTGTTTGAAGCCCATGTGTAGGTGGAGAATGCTCTGAGGACACTTTGATTTTGGTCCCCTTAGGCAAAATGAAAATTCTGAGATCCCAAGAGTAAACTCCAGTCATTCTTATAACAGACCTTTGACAGAGGAAGAAGGTTTGGGGTATTATTTGTAACGGTAGAAAGGCCTGAAAGCTACCTATCCTAATCTAATGAATGGTATGAGATGCCTGGAGAATAGGTGCAGTTTGAGTAGCCTGTATTCATAACTGCAACCTCTGGGGTTATCCTGAAATGTTTTGTTTAAAAAGAAAGTGCCTGGGGCAGGAGAGATGGTTCAATGTTTAAGAGCACTGACTGTTCTTCCAGAGGTCCTGAATTCAATTTCCATCATGTACATGGTGGCTCACAACATGGTATCTGGTGCCCTCTTCTGTGTGCAGTCATACATGCATATAGAACATTGTGTGCATAATAAATACATACATATTTAAGAAAGAAAGAAAGGAAGGGAGGAGGGAGGGAGGGAGGGAGGGAGGGAGGGAGGGAGGGAGGGAGGGAGGGAGGGAGGGAGGGAGGAACAGTATCCCTGGCCACGTATAACCAAATAGCAGGATCCAGTCACCAAACTGTGCAGAAGAGGAAAATCTAGTTTACCTTGGATAGTCGGAGAACAGAATATTAGTGCATCATTTGATTCCATCTTTTCTTCCCAGTTTCCACTATCCATATACTGTATATACTATTGGAAGGAGTACAAGATCAACATGCTCTTCCAAAAGGGTTAGTGGTTGTATGAACTCTGAGACTCCCTCATTGTTGTATTAGTCTGTAGATATCCATAAAGAGATGGGAAAACAGCAGTTCTGACAATAACTTCTATTAAGATTACATGCAGGTTAGTTTCTATTTTCTGTCCACTGTCCTACACCCAGAAAGATGTGAGGTCCCACTGTGAGGTTGCAATTGTGTTTGCCTGGCAATCTTGGTCACAGCGAATGGCACTAAAGTATTATGGCTTTAAATTCAAATTTAAGGTGCCCTCAGAATGATGTGGTGCTCTTGGGCATCTCATAGATGGAGGCTATATCTGAAACTCCTATGACTATAGATGGAATAACTGAGACCCTCTTGGCCATAGGAGCCAAAACTGAGATTTCTGTCATCATTGTCCCATGGGACATACACGCTTGGCCAGGAACAGAATGTCTATAGTTGAAAGAGGAAATCATAGCATCCGTTTGCACTATACTGAACTGCATGTGAGTGGATCTGATTCTACCGTCTACAAATGGCATGAGGCTTACTTGCTCTGGAGCATCTTTTGTTACAAGAGAAATGACTTAGCCCCACTTTCAAAGAAACATAAAGTTTGAGGGTATTTCCACTAAATGAGTATATTAGACCACCTTGGGCAAATGTGGATGGTCTGAGTAGGCTTTGTCATAGGAAGGAATTCTGACATTCTCTTCAATGAAGAAAAAAAAAAAGGACTAAGGTAACTTGAGAAGAGAGAGAGTACTGAGCCCTTATGAGAAAAAGAAAATGATGAGAAATAATTGTACAAAAGTATGCATTAGAAAACTGTTGGAGAGTATGTGAGAACCATGCACATCCTGTTAAGCATGAATATCCCTCTTACCTTATTCAGTAAAGGAAATCCCTCCACTGCTCTTCAGCTTCCAACTCTTCCTTAGTTCGTAGAAGTTCCACATCTTGTGTTTAGTCTGGGGGAGTTCAAGCAACAACCCAAGCATTTTTCAAACAGCTTGGATGTCTGTCCCTGGCTAGGTTGCCTCCTCCAGTTTGTCTTAATATATTCATATATGGGCAGCAACAATTTGATTAGATTGCAGAGCATAACATAGGATCCTGTCAATAATTTTCACAGATGTCCTGGGACCACACACCAGAGAGGAACAATATATTTCCCTTGCCATCCTGATAAAAGGTGAAAGGTTTGAATCTCCCTTATTTAGAGAATATAGATTGGATGTAGTTGAAAGACATAAGAGGATGCTTCAGGATTGCATGGCTTGATACACTGTTATTCAAAAGAGCATATCTAATGTCACCTTTGGAATAACAGAATATGCAAGCTTCCTTTTGTCAAAGACAGTGGTTAACATCCCCTCGTGCAGAGGTGGGCAAGATCCAAGGCTGTAGGGGAATGGAAGGACCAAGTCACAGTTCTCTCGACTACAATGTGGAGTATTTGACTAACACAAGAGTTCCGAGAACTGTTTCTCATTATGGAAAATTCTTAGACCACCTTCAACAGAGGAGAAATACTGAATGTCTTGGTTCCTAAGGTAGACGTCCCCAGGACACAAATATCAAGTTCATCCATGGTCAGCAGGGGAAGGTTCTAGACTCCATAGGGTACTGGAGGAATGTTCAGACTCTGCCTCACTAGCTTGCTAGTATTTTCCCCATATGCATACCCTGTGTAACATCTTTGAGAGTCCAGGCAATTGTCACAAAAATCTTCCAACAGGATAAGTAGTTATGCAAGCACTTATTTTTCCTTGAGGCGGTGTTCAGCTGCACACATCTGTGAATAAAAGATATGAATAGTGCATTTTGATGACCAACTTTGAGGCACAGGATGTGAGAGACAATTTCAGATTTCTGTCTTCTTTCCTATGATCTAAAAGGAGAAAATTGTGAGGTATCACTGGTTGCAAATGTGTTGTATGGATAGCTTAGACAGAGGAATTAGCTTTGAAGCAAACTTCATTAATAGGGATGTTTCTGAGGCATGGGCAAAAGACAGGCTCTGGTTTTGGTTCTTTAGTTGCAGAGGTGGATCTGAAGTCCACTAGTGTAAAAGGTAGAGGTCTGAAAAACACAGGAGCTAGTTCTGAGGGTCCTTTCAATAGACTTTGATTTCCCAGGACCCCCTTTGCAGAAACTGCAGATCTAAAATCCATTTGGTGAATGGAAGTAGAAAATAGGCCTGGAATCCTACTGGGAAGACAGGGAATGTTAGATGCTTTTTTATGTAGAATAATGTTATAAGTCTCCCATGGTCTGACAGCTCTTTAAGGAAAAAAGACTCAAAGCTACTTGGCAGGAATAGGAATATTCCATGTAAGGCATAATACATGTTTTAGGCTACAGTTGGCCAATAGGGTCTAGGGCAATGTTAGTCATAGGAGAGTTCTGACATTCCATTCAGTGTAGTGAGAAAAAATAAGTTAACATTGGGAAATGTGGGCCCCATGTAAGAGAGGAAATCTCCGAGGCCCTTCTGAAAGAAGAAGACAGAATCTTCTTGAGGCAGTGTGTGAAATTGTCATATACACTTCTGTCAAAGGTAAAGGTCCCAGTACCTTATATAGTGGAGAATATTCCCAACAATGATCATAAGTTTCCAATTGTTATTCAGAGTTTTGTATTTTCATAGTTTGTGTTAATTCGGGAGAGACAAGGCAGTAACATATTTCTTCTTCCAAAGGCTTTGCATCACTGTTGCTGGCTAGGATACTTCTTTGACTTTATTCATCTATCCAGGTCTACGCAGAATTAATGAAGTTATTACATTTCTATTGACTTGCCTGAAGGCAGATGGCACAGTTTTGTTGCTCTGATTTGGACCTTGGACAATGGGACCTCAAACCAGAGTGGACTAGGGTACCTTGTTTACAGAAGGAGTCACTTTTGGAAATATGCCTGATCAGTTAGTTATAAAACTACTTTGACCATATATGGGAAAGTCATTTTGAGAAAGAGAATATGTTGGGAGGATAAGGAAGAGCAGGAAGGTCACAGTTTACCTTGGGAATTGGAAGATGTCAAAAATAGCTTATGAAGTGCAAATGTCCTCATAGTCCAGAATACCCATGTTTTCTGACACTTTGAGGTGTGCTTGCCAGGAATCAGAACATTTTTCTTACAAATTGTTTGGTAATCTCTAACTCTATGTTTTCCACAAGCTGTACAGCAGCATCCAAGGCATGGGCAACAAAGATGTAACTGCTCCATTTCAAGTGACAGGCTTAAAAATAGAAGTTAGATTAGGGCTCATATTTTTACTGTCATGTCCCAGGACATCATTTCAGAGTGTTTAACATCCTTTCTTTTATTTGAGCATGCCTGACAATCCAGGTCGGAAGGGAAACTTTAGGACCTCCTAGAGGAATAGACCTCAGAATTCTATAGATAGAAGTGGATTTTCTGAGGTATGCATAGTTGTTAAGAGATATTGTTTAAAGTTTCCTTGAGAAAAAAAATGAACATCTGCCTGAGATTTTCATGTCAGTGGCTTTTCTGTAGGGTCCTTAAGCAACAGAATTTGTACTAATCCCCGCTCAAATTTAAGGGTGTGCCTATATTTCCTTAATTCAAAGATAAAATGTAAGTTTCTTCCTTGACAGAGAGAGTATCTATGTTAAGGCTATTCATTGAAACGTTTTTGAACCTAGAGTTTACCTTGAACTGAAGGAAAAATCTGGGAAACATTAGGAAAAATATGTAAGTTTCAGTTCATAATATCAGCAAGTTGTGTGGGATTCTTTGACCTAAATGAATGTCCATTCCTCCTTTGGACATACTGGTATGATCAGAGGCTCCTTTGCTTCAGTGGGAAGATGTGATGCCTCCTTAATCAAAGATAGAAGGAGTGAGTAGCCCTGGGGAGAAAGAAGGTGCTGATATCCTTGTAACAGGAGAGATGTTCAGAGTATGAAAATCCCCATAATATTTTGAGCAAAAATTAAATTGCTTACCTTAGCTCATGAGGTCCTAGCATTGCCATACCTTCTAACAGTTCTTCACAGCCTGGAGTATCCATATCCTTAGCTGAATTAGCAAGACACCAAATATAGATACCATGATTCGTGAAAAGTTTGGGTTTGTGTCCTCAGCATAATTGCCTCCGAAGAATTACGTTCAACCAACCAGAACTGAGTTTGAATGATGATTTCATACCATGTCATGTGACTGTACTCAAAGAAGTTCCAGGATTGGCCTCTTCCTCTTGATTTCTGTGAACTTTGACCAGAGGGAGAAATGCTCCTTGGTCAGAGGTAAAATATCTCATTGGTTCCTGAAGAGAAGGGATTTTTATGAGAGTCCTTTGGGTCAAAGGGGTACATTTTATGACCTCCATCATCACAGGAAGGAAAATACTATAAGTATGGAAAGGAGAAGGTCCCTCAACTCTGTTGGACAGCAGGGGAGTTGCCCTGTTCACCTTCCATAAAGGAGGTTGGTCCAGGCACTCCAGGCCTCCACATTTCAGAGAACTCTAAAAAATTCTTATCTCTGAGGACTCCAATGCAGATTTGACAGCAATCTGAGGTTTCTTCTGACAAGTCGGCTCAATGTTCCTGGATTTGTTCCCTAATAAACTTACAACAGCCACACAGGTGTGGGTGTTGAGGACAGTTACCTTTTTGATGATCAGCTTAAAGAGAGCCTTGGATAAAGACTGAGGTTTTTATACATTGGCAATGGAAATTGAATCCAGAGTTCTCTGGGTTTTTTTTTGTTTTGTTTTGTTTTGTTTTTTGGGGTTTTTTTTTTGTTGTTGTTTGTTTTTTTGTTTTAGATGGTCTAAGGTGTATAAGGTCTTAGGGAGAAGCTCTGGTCTTTCTTAGATGAATGGTAGACCTGAGTCAGTCATGAACAAAGAGCGAAGCTCCTGTGAATTCTTGGTACCAATGATTCAGTCTTAAGCACACTAGAGCTGAGCCTGAATATTTGAGATAAACTCCTCACTCACAAGGTCAGTTATATACCTTGCTTCATCAAAGGGTCATGCCTCAGAGCCCTTCAGTGCAGAAGGAGAAAGAATAAACTGTTTTTACTCAAGGTCAGCTGACCCCTTTGGCATACCTATAATATCAGGGGCTACTATAGTTAGGGGCTGTAAGGCCTAGGCCCTCTTCAAAAGATAATACAACTGAGTGTCAGGCCCCTTGAATTTATGGGATACTTCACTTTTGAGGGTTATCTTAGTCAGGGTTTCTATTCCTGCACAAACATCATGACCAAGAAGCAAGTTGGGGAGGAAAGGGTTTATTCGGCTTACACTTCCATGCTGCTGTTCATCACCAAAGGAAGTCAGGACTGGAACTCAAACAGGTCAGGGAGCAGGAGCTGATACAGAGGCCATGGAGGGATGTTCTTTACTGGCTTGCCTCCCCTGGCTTGCTCAGCCTACTCTCTTATAGAACCCAAGACTACCAGCCCAGGGATGGTCCCACCCACAAGGGGCCTTTCCCCTTGATCACTAATTGAGAAAATGCCTTACAGTTGGATCTCATGGAGGCATTTCCTCAACTGAAGCTCCTTTCTCTGTGATAACTCCAGCTGTGTCAAGTTGACACACAAAACCAGCCAGTACAAGGGTACATGACTTGATGGACTTGCTATTTACTCTGGAGATATAAATTATCCTGGGTCTAGAAGGGTACATCTGAGTCCCCATTGTGACTTCATCAATGCTATTGCATGCTGATAGTAAAAGAGCAATATTTGAGGCCTTCTTAAGATGTTGTTGAGGTCTGAAGTCCTTTCCTTATCATGTCATATGTATCAGGGCATCTTCAGTCATTGAGGACCTATGTGACACCTTTGTTCTGAAGTGGTCATTCTGAGGGGAATTAAAGAATTTCTGAGGTTTCTGATTCTCATATGCCTTCAACACTGGGGAGTTTCTAACAATTTGATGTGGAGGGGGTACATCTGAAACCCCCTTGAGGTGGAAGTTGTGAGTCACATAGGTTCTATTTCATGTATGTGGGTTTTAGTCCCACTTCAAGCATGGGGGAAAACTGTGAGTCTTCTTGGTGATGAAGGAATAATTCTGAGGTTTCTGTGTCAGAAACAGGATTTGGAGGACCCATTGATAGAGTGAGAATGTTGACATATCCACAAACAATCTATAAAGGATGCTATCCTTTAGGGGCAGAAAGTTTCAAACCATGTTGGGGAAAGTAGAAATGCCAAAGACTCTTGTATCTGTACAAGATCAAGGGTCAATTTGGAGAGGAGAGAAGACATGAATATTTCATTACCGAGGCTTCTTGGGAACCTAGAACATGCATATCATGCAGGCCATGCAACAGCTTAATCAATCTCCAGTATGCTAGGGGGCACTTCCCAGCTAGATCTCCTGATAAATCAGCTGCCTACTTCTGAACATGGCAAGGCTTTCTCGTTTCTGCTGGCCAAATTAATGTCTGTGTCCTGGGTTTATGAACCTGCTGGCTACTCTTAGGCTCTTCGACCTCAGGCACCCAGGTCCTACTCCTTGGACAGAGGTAATGAGGATAGAGGATCACAATAAGAAGCACTCAGTGCACCTTAGATAAAGGGAATCGATTTGTCATGGATTAGATCAGATCTAGTAGGTAGGTCTAGGTCCTCAATGATCAGAAGAGGCACATATACTCTCCATGGGGTGAAAATTATATAGCATGCTCTTCTGGCTACAAATTGGGAGCTACTCTTAATCAGAAAGGGGATTCTTATCCTGCTTTTAGTCACAGGTACATATATGATACTTCAATGTGCATCTGAGGCAGCTAGAAGTGGAAATTGTAAGTTTGATAGACAGTTGATGAGAAAAAAAAGTTCTAAATTCATGTTGCTCATAAGGGGCATAGAAAGGGAAAACATGAGGACAGCTTCTGGATCAAAAAAGAACTGAAAATGCCAGGATAGGAGAGAGTAGAGCCCAGGCTGCCCACTTGAGATGGACTGCTTACAGGTTCCATTTGGCAGGTTGAGAAGCTCTGGTGATTCCCTGGGGAGAAGGAGTAAGTCGGAAGCAAAGAGTAAGTTGGAAGCCTCCTAGAGCATTTATAATCTCTCTCTCTTTTTTATAAAAACCATCTGTGAGGCCCAGTTTCTTAGAAGGGGCATTTGAGAGGCCACCTCTTTCAGCCTGAAGCATTCTGAGCCTGAAGCATTCTGAGCCTTTCCAAAACAGGGGTCACATAGCCAGTGTCCCTTTGGTGAGAACAGGAAAGTCTGAGTCCACATTGGTCTGATTGAGAAGGTAAGATACCTCCTTTAGGGGAGAGGAAAGAACTACAGCTCCCCTTTTGCCATGCAATCCTGTTGAGATTGATTTTCATATGATGTGTATATTTGTGGCTTCCTAGGACAGAGTGGTCACAAATTCATATTGTAATGATGGGTCTCTCCAAGGACAGGAGAGAGCAGGTATCACATCCTCTGCTTGAGATATTGTATGTCTGTAATATCTTTGCATAACAGGGGATGTTCCAAAAGGGAATGTGGTACTCCCTTTTGGAGGTATAAATCCCCATAGGATAGGCACCAAAGCTATGGGCTCCCATTTGGCACTTCTGGAATGTTTCTCTCCCTCTTGGACAACAGGACTATGTTTTGAGCCATACTTAGTAGAAACAAGGTAGCTGATATACTCTTGGGCTGATGATGAGAGTTTCACACCTCTACGGGGACAGTCTCCATCTGGAGATGACTCTGCATTCTTGATCTGCAGGAGAAGTTTGCAGGGCTCCTGGGTAACGGGAATTCCTGTGTCTTCTCCTGGTAGAAGTAGCATGTCTGGGAATCTCATGAGGAGAGGTGGGATGCCTGAGGCTCTCTTCATGAGAAAGAGTGGTGGTTCGCATGTATTCTTCTGTAGGGATGGAGGATGGTTTGCCAACCTCATGCTCTGAATTGGATGCATGGGTGTCCCATTGGTCAGAAGGGGCCTTTTCTGATGGGGTTTCAGTAGACTTGGACGGTCTGTGAATGCCTTGGGTTGGTGGGGGATTTCTGAGGCCCTCCTCATGAGATGGTGAGCATCTGCAGGCTCCTTTGGCAGAATCAGAAGTGGAGAGGTTTATGTTAGTCACAATTTTAAGCTTTACACCCCTTTTCTTAGATTTGCAAGCTCTTACCCGCATTTTGGAAGAATGGCAGTGTTTCCAAGCCACATGTTTTGAGCGCACAGATTTCAGGCATGCATGAAGAAGGGCTTGGTCTTGTTTTCCACAAATTAGAAGGTGTGGGAAAAATCTCCTGGAGGAGGAGAATGATTGAGACTTTTTTTTACAAGGGACACTAGATCAGAAACTCAGTTCTGATTATTTTAAGGGGGAGATGCTCCTTTGAGGAGTAGAGGTAGGACTGGAATCCTTTTCTGCATACTTGGAAGATGTGAGGCTACTTTTGGCAGAAGAGATACATTTTAAGGCATCAAGTTCTGAAAGGCAGTATCTGATATACCCTTCAGGAAATGGAACATGTTTCAATATCCTTTGGTTAGATTTGAAACGGCTAAGGCTCTTCTTGAGATGAGAGGAGGGGTAGGAATAATGTCTCCTTCTGCACAAAGGGACAGTCCCTGAAACTCTGTTGAAAAGGAAGTACTCACAGTTTATTGGGGAGATGGCACAGGTTCTAGAGGCCCCTGGGCTGGTTGAGAAAGTTCTAGACTTTCCTGGGGAAATGCTGGTGTTCCCAGGATCCCTTGTTCAGATACCAAACGGTCCAGAGCACCTTCACTGGGTTTCAAAAGACACAGAGACCCTAACACAGATGACAAAGCGTCTAGAGTCCCTGACACAGATTCTGAACTCTTAGAAATCGATTGGGTACATGGCAGAGGTTCTTCTGCCTCTGGTCTAAGTGGTGAAGGAGCTGGTAATCTGAGAGAATCTTGTGTGGCTGATGAAGATTCTATGACCTCTTGGGTGACAGGTGGTATTTCTGCACTATTTTGCATACATGCCCGTGTTTCTAGTGTGTCCTGGGCAGAATCAGAAAGTCCAAGATCTTCTGGATAGGATGGTGAATATCCTAAAGCCTCTTTTTCCAAACAGGGTCCTGGAGTCTCTTGAGATAACAAGGAAGTTTCTGGAAGCCCTTGGGCAGATATTGATGTTCCTTGTACACCTTGGGCAGACAGGGGATGTCTCCAAGACATTAAGACAGATTGTGACACATTCAAATCCAATTAGACAGATGGACAAGGTCCTAGACTCACTATGGAAGATGCTGAAATTTCCAAAGCTCCTGGTTAATTATTGGCTATTCCTGGCTTGCCATGTGTACAGGTACAACCTTCCAGATCCCCTGTAAAGACAGGCAAGAGCCTCTAGCTTCTTGAACAGATAACAAAGGTCTTGGATTCACTTGAGCAGATAGGGACATTGTCAAAGGCTCTAGGGCAGATGATAAAGATCCTAGTGTTCCTTATCCAGATAAAGAAATTACCATGGGTCCTTTGGAAGAGTGCATAGATCCTGAAGGATCTGAATCAGATGGAGCTGTTTGTTGAACCCTTTGTGGAGAAGTCAAAGACTCATTTGTTCCCTGGCATGAAGTTAAAGGTCCCTATGTAGGTTTAGAGAGATCTAAAGGCTCTTCTTTGGAAAGGGAAGGATCCAAAAGGCCTAGGGAAGAAAGTTAGGAACTAAGTTGGGCATAAATTGCAAGTTACAAAGGTGAGTCATTATCAAATATCCTGGGATAGCTGTTGAAAATTTTTGTGCACCTGATGCAAATGATGAATGTGCTAGAGTTCCCTGGGGAGGTGGCAAAAGTTCTACAGAGCCTTATGTAGTTGCTGAAATCCTCAGAGATCCCTGGTCAGATCTCAATGTCCTTGTTGTATTTTGAGCAGGGTGGGTATATCTCTGACACACTGTGAAAGATGGGAGTCTGCTACTGTGTAGTGTGAAATGTGAACTAAGTTCCTATACCTTGTGTATGGAAAGAAGGAATTGAAAACCTTTTGGAAGATGTAGAAGGTTGGGTAGACCTTTGTGGACATTTGGACAGATGTATGGTCCCCTGGGCAGAGAGACCAGGACTCACACCTCCATGAGCAGAATCAGAAGATGCTGGAGTCCCTTGTTCTGAGAAGGAAAGACCCACAGGATTATGAGAACATTCAGAACACTGTGATGTGTTCATCATTGTCTGGGCTGAGATAGGAAGTTTCAGAGGCCCCTGGGCAGATTGCAAGGGTGCTAGATACCTTTGGCCAAATGGGAAAGTCTTTGCACCTCCTTGGGTAGAAGAGGAATGTCTACCAGGTGTTGGAGGTGATGGTGGCAAAGTTCCTAGAGTCGCTGAAGTAGACTGAGAAGATGCTACAGCCTGCCTCCCTTGTGGCAAATGGCCTCAAGCACTCCGAGATTCTTCATATTGTGCCAATATCCCTGTGGCATCTCTTGAATTTTCCAGATTTCTTTGGTTGGGGAAAAAAGAACTTTACATTGGTAAAGTTCCCTCTTCTGCCCTGGAAAGTTCTTTGGGCTTTTGAAAAGATGGAAAATCTTCCTAAACCACTGGAGTATGTACAAGATGCTCCTGAATACCCAGTACTGGTGGGCAATGTCCTATATCTGATGGTGAAGGACAAAGGGTTTCTTGAAATTTCTGTCTAGAGAGGACAGGTAGAGTATCCCTTCGGAAAGTTGGGGACCTTTGTGCAAAATGTTGGGCAGTTGGAGAAAATCCCATATCTGTCTGCCAAGAAGTTGGAGGATGCAATGTATCTTGAGCAGGTGAAACATTTTGTGCATACCCCTGTTTAGGTATGGGCAGTTTTAGAGACTCTTGGGCAGAACAGAAATGGCCAAAAGTCTCTTGGGAAGATGAAGAGCCTAGGGTTCCTTATGAAGATAAAGAAATTCCCAGAGGCATCTGATCAGAAGACACAGACTTTGGTAGCACCTGAGTATTTTGGGTAGATCCCAGATGTCCTCAAATGGGAAGAGAAGTTCCCACAGTCTCCTTTGCAGACATGGACTTTCTTACTGTGGTTTTCTGCAGATAAGAAATTCTCCTCAGTGTCCTGAGCAGATGTGGAAGACCCTAGAGTTGTTTCTTTAGATTTAGTCACTTTCAGACCACTTTCTTTAGATAAACAAGGACCCACAGTTCCTTGCTCAGATATAGAAGATGATGGAGTTACATATAGTGACGCAGAAAATTGCAGATGCCGTCAACACATCTGTAAGTGTGTGAAGTCCCTCGGGTAGATGAAAATTTTTGATTTTTTTCTGAAAATGCTGGGGAAGTTGCTGAATTCAGTTGAGCCCCTTCAGCAGATCCTGAGCTATGTGTCATTACCTGGGCTGAGATGGAAAGTGTAAGAGTCCCCTGGGCTGATTGCAAAGGTGTGAGATTCCCTGGACCAAATGGGAATGTTTCTGCACCTCCTTGAGTAAAAGATGAATGTATACCAGGTTCTTGAGGTGATGGTGGCAAAGTAGTTAGAGTAGGCAAAGCAGATTTAGAAGATTCTGTATCCTCCCTCACTTGAGGCAAAGGACCCAAGATAGTCTCTGTGTGTTTACATTGTCCCAAGTCCAATATCCCTGTGGAATCTGCTGAAGGTTCTAGATTCTTTTGGATGGATGACAAAGAACTTTGCACAGGCAAAGTCCCCTTTGCAGCTGTAGAAAGGTCCTTACACTTTTGAAAGGTTAGCACATATCCTTGAGAGTCTGGACGAGATAGAGGATGCTCCAGGGCACCTAGTACAGATGGTGAGTGTGTTATATCTGCTGGTGAATATGAAATGGATTTTTGAGATTTCAGGCGAGGTAATTAAGGTCCCTTGAGGAATCTGGGGATTTTTGTCTAGAATGTTCAGAAAGTGGAGATAATGTCATAGCTTTCTGGAAATAAGTTGGATGTTGCACAGTCTTTGGAGAAGATGGCACACTTTGTACAGTCCCTTGTTTATTTATGGACAGTTTTAGAGATCCTTGGTCAGAAAGGGAATGTCCAAGAGCCTCTATGGAAGGTGAAAAGCCTAGAGTTCCTGGTGAAGAAAAAGAAATCCCCAGAGGCTTCTGATCAGATGGCAAAGACTCTGAGACCACCCGAGTGATTTGGGTAGACCCCAAAGTTCTGAAGTGGGAGGCAAAGTTCCCACAGTCTGCTTTTCAGACATGGACTTTCCTACTGTGGCTTGTGCCAATAAGGAATGCCTCCTAGTACCCTGAGAAGATGCAGAGAACCCTACAGTTTCCTTAGATTTAGTCCCTTCAGATAAGCAAGGTCCCACAGTTCCTTGCTCAGATCTCAAAGGTGATGATGTCACCTGTAGTGATGTAGTAAGATCCAGGTGCATTTCAGAACATCTGGAAGTGTCTGAGGTCCCTCAGGTAGATGGAGAATATTCATTTGTTTCTGAAACTGCTGGGGAAGGAGCTGAATGCAGTAGAGGCTCTTCAGTAGATCCTGAGATATGGGTGATTGCCTGGGCTGAGATGGAAAGTGTAAGAGGCCCCTGGGCTGATTGCAAATGTGCTAAGTTCCCGGGACCAGATAAGCATGTTTTTGCATCTCCTTGAGTAAAAGATCAATGTCTACCAGGTTCTCGAGGTGATGGTGCCAAAGTTCCTAGAGTAGGCAAATCAGATGTAAAGGATTCTATATCCTCCCTCACTTGAGGCAAAGGGTCCAAGATAGTCTCTGTGTGTTTACATTGTCCCAAGTCCAATATCTCTGTGGAATCTGCTGAAAGTTCTAGATACCTTCGGATGGATGACAAAGAACTTGGCACAGGCAAAGTTCCCTTTGCCACTTGGCAGTTTTTCTTGTGCCCTTGAGAAGTTAACGGCAAAATTTCTTCAACTCCCTGGGCACCTATGGGCTCTCCAAAACTGGATTCTGCAATAAGGGAAGCTTGTCCAGGCACCTTACTAGATGGTGAGAGTAATGGAGAAATTTGAGTTGATGCATTCAGCTCAAGAGTTGCTTGTGGATACAGGGAAGTTGCCACAGCTTTTTGCAAAAATGGTGGAGGAGCTTGACTTGCTTGTGTTTATGGGGAATGGCCAAGAGGCTTTGGGACATGTGGCAATGTTTCTGGCGTCCTTGGTACATATAAAGACATTCCCAAAGATCCTGAGACTGAAAAAAAGTTTTATGAGTACACTGGGCAGACTCCGATGATCCCAGAATCTTTTGGGAAGATGATGATTGCTGGATAGATTGTTGAGTATATGGTGAAAGGCCTAGAGATACCTCAACAGATATGCTAAGTTTGGTAGATAGCAAATGTGCTATATTGCTTGAAACTTCTAAAAAAAGACTCCTGACATTGTTGGTCAGGTTGTGAATGTCCTGTATGACTTGAAGGATGTGGCAAAGGGCCTGTAGTCCCTCGGAGAGATGATGAGGTGTCCTGAGATTCTACTGTATGAGACAAGTTCCCTAGCTACTGTTGGAAAGATGGTGAATGTTCTAGAAACCATAGGATAGATGGCAAAGTACCAACAGTTTCCTGGACAGGTGTAGAATATTCTAGAGTTGCTTGCTTACATCTCACAGTTGTTGGAATGTAGTTTGGGGAAGTTTCTGAGCATGTGGTAGAGATGATGAAGGTTCCACAGTCCCTTGGGAAGATAATAATGTTTTTCTAGTTTCTCTCATAGATTTAGAAGGCCTTTGTTCAGATGGAAAATTTTCTGGAGTCCTAGTTTCAGGTTTGGGAGGTCCCATAGCACCTATAGGAAGCAAAGGATCTGTGGTAGTCCCTTGGACAGATGGCAATGTATCCAGAGACTCTACCTTGTGTAAGGAGTGCTCTAGCTTCTGTTGGAAAATTGCTGAATTCTCTAGTTTCCCTGACATAGATATAGAAAAACCCTCAGTACCCTGGACAGGTCCAGAATGTTCTATAGGCCCTGTTTACATGTCAATATTGTTAGAGTTTCTGTTGTAGTGTGAGGAGTTTTCTGAACATGTGGTGCAGATGAGCAAGTTTTCACAGTCCCTTGGGAAGAAAACAATGGCTTTTTTTTTTTTTTTTTAGTTTTCCCGGTGGATTTAAAACATCTTTGTTCGGACGGAAAATTTTCTCGAGTCCTAGTTTCAGATTTGGGAGGTCCTCCAAACATTGTAGGAGTTAAAGGATCTGTTGTAGTCCCTTGAACAGATGTCAAGTTATCCAGAGATTCTACCATGTATGATGAGTATTCTAGCTTCTTTTGGAAAGATGCTGAATGATCTAGTTTCCCTGAGGTAGTTGTAGAAGAACCCTAAGGCCACTGGACAGGTTCTGAATGTTCTAGAGGCCCTTGCTTACATGTCAAAATTGTTAGAGTTCCTGTTGTAGTGTGAGGAGTTTCCTGAGCATGTGGTGCAGATGAGAAAACTTCCACTGTCCCTTGGGAAAATAACAATGTTTGTTAGTTCTCCTGGTGGATTTAGAAGATCGTTATTCAGATGGGAAATTTTCTGGAATCCTATTTTCAGTTTTGGGAGGTCCTATAGATCCTGCAGGAGGCAAAGGAACTGTTGTAGTCCCTTGGACAGATGGTAAGCTATCCAGAGATTCTACCATGTGTGATGAGTGCTCTAGCTTCTTTTGGAAAATGGTGAATGCTCTAGTTTCCCTGAGGTAGTTGTAGAAGAATCTTCAATCCCATGGACAGGTCCAGAATGTTCTAGAGCCCCTTGATTACATGATAAAATTGATACAGTTTCTGTTGTTGTGTGAGGAGGTTTTTGAGTATGTGGTGCAGATGAGCAAGGTTCCACAGTCCCTTGGGAAGATAACAATGTTTTTTTTAGTTTTCCTGGTAGATTTAGATCTTTGTTCAGACAAAAAATTTTGGGGGGTTCTAGTTTTAGATTTCGGAGGTTCCATACATCCTATAGGAGGCAAAGGATCTGTTGTAGTCTCTTGGACAGATGGCAAGTAATCCAGAGATTCTACCATGTGTGACGAGTGCTCTAGCTTCTTTTGAAAAGATGCTGAATGCTCTACTTTACCTGAGGTAGATGGAGAAAAGCCCTTGGTCCCCTGGACAGGTCCAGAATATTCTATGGGCCCTTGCTTACATGTCAAAATTGTTAGAGTTCCTGTTGTAGTGTGAGGAGGTTTCTGAGCATGTTGTGGAGATGATGAAGGTTTCATAGTCCCTTGGGAAGATAACAATATTTTCTATGTTCCCTTATTAGATGGAGAAATTGTCAGAGCCCCTGATACAGATGGTGAATGTCGCATAGTATCTTGCATACATAGAGAAATTGCAGAAGCCTTCTAAAATGAACTGAAATTTTTCACAGGTCCTTATTCAGATGGCAAATTTTCTAGAGTCCTAGTTTCAGATTTGGGCAGTCCCATAGCCCCTGTAGCAGACAGAGAATATATCTCAGCTTCTTGATTAGATGGAAATATTTGAGCCTTTCTATGAGCATGTTGAGTAGATCCAACAGCCCCTGTCTTATGACGTGATGGTTCTACAGTCTGCTGTAGTGATATAGACTGTCTCAGAATGTCTTTTTCTGATTTGTAGGGTCATGGATCCCTTGTGCCAGTGCTGATTTCACGAGTCCTTTGCAAAGGGAAATCCCCTAGTGTAGATGGCAAAGAATGCAGAGTCTGTTTTGAAGGTTTCTTTTTTTTTTTCTTTTTTTTTCTTTTTAATATTTTTATTACATATTTTCTTCAATTACATTTCCAATGCTATCCCAAAAGTCCCCCATAGTGCCCCCCACTTCCCTACCCACCCATTCCCATTCTTTTGGCCCTGGCATTCCCCTATATTGGGGCATATAAAGTTTGCAAGTCCAATATGCCTCTCTTTCCATTGATGGCCGACTAGGCCATCTTTCGATACATATGCAGCTAGAGACAAGAGCTCCGGGGTTCTGGTTAGTACATCATGTTGTTCCAACAATAGGGTTGCAGATCCCTTTAGCTCCTTGGGTACTTTCTCTAGCTTCTCCATTGGGAGCCCTGTGATACATCCAATAGCTGACTGTGAACATCCACTCCTGTGTTTGCTAGGCCCCGGCATCGTCTCACAAGAGACAGCTATATTTGGGTCCTTTCAGCAAAATCTTGCTAGTGTATGCAATGGTGTCAGCGTTTAGAAGCTGATTATGGGACGGATCCCTGGATACAGCAGTCTCTAAATGGTCCATCCTTTCATCACAGCTACGAACTTTGTCTCTGTAACTCCTTCCCTGGGTGTTTTGTTCCCAATTCTAAGAAGGTGCACAGTGTCCACACTTTGGTCTTCATTCTTCTTGAGTTTCATGCGTTTATCAAATTGTATCTTATATCTTGGGTAT
This sequence comes from Mus caroli, assembly GCF_978045245.1. NCBI lineage: Eukaryota > Metazoa > Chordata > Mammalia > Rodentia > Muridae > Mus > Mus caroli. The sequence continues at coordinate 948,149 of NW_028227299.1, forward strand.
CCTAAGTTTTGGGCTAATATCCACTTATCAATGAATACATATTGTGTGAGTTCTTTTGTGATTGTGTTACTTCACTCAAGATGATGCCCTCCAGGTCCATCCATTTGGCTAGGAATTTCATAAATTCATTCTTTTTAATAGCTGAGTAGTACTCCATTGTGTAAATGTACCATAATTTCTGTATCCATTCCTCTGTTGAGGGACATCTGGGTTCTTTCCAGCTTCTGGCTATTATGAATAGGGCTGCTATGAACATAGTGGAGCATGTGTTTTGAAGGTTTCTAGTCTGTGAAGTAAATCAATAAGGTTTCTGAGCATTTGGTGCAGTACATGAGTCTTTTCCACCATCCTTGGTGGATAACAAAGACCCTTGAGGCCCTTGGCAAGATGAGGAAGATACCAAAGACTCAGTAGCAAGAGCAGGTAAGGAAATTCCCACAGGATCTGGGCCAGGCAGCATATGTCTTGGAAAACTTGAAACATTTTTCAAATGTCCTGGAGATCTCTGAGGATGTGAATATGTCTCCATATCCACATCCACAGATGGCAATGGTCATTTAGACACCTTAGAAAGTGAGCGAGGTGGCATATCACCTGGACCAGAAAAAGAATGTCTGAGAGTTCTCTGTGTGGAAGTGGAGAGGTGTGGAGTTTGTTGTGCAGATAGAGATTGTCTCACAACCCCTTGAACAGAAGACAAAGGTGCTACACTTCCTTCTAAGGATGAGGGAGTTACCTGTTGCCACTGGGTGAGTGGCATGCCATTTGGGGAAGACACTGAGACATACTGAGTTAAATCTAGAACTCCATGAATGTGGGGCAAATTTGATGGAGGCTCCTGAGATGACAGAGAAAGGCTCACAGGCTCTGGAGCCACTGGTAAAGTTCCAGGAGCCACAATGTCTGAAGGGGAAATTGCCAGAGCTCCTGGTCTAGGTGGCAAAGTTCCTACCAAACTTTGTGTAGGTTGGCAGATTCTCATTTTACTTGGAAGCGATAACAAAGGTGATAAAGTCCCTTTAGTATTTGGTGAAGTAGCATCTATACTCTGGGTAGTTGTGGAAAATCCAGAGGCCTTTGCAAGGACATCAAAGGTCCTGCAAACCAAGGCAAGCATGAAGAAGATTCCAGAGGCCCCTAAGTTGGGGGTACATGTCTTGAAACTCCTTGTGCTGATGAGGAAAGATCCAGATCTCCTGGAAGGTGGAGTGACTATCCTGAACACCTTGTTGAAGATGGAAAAGTTTTCTGAACAGCTTGGCCAGGTGGCAACTGTTCTATTGTTCCCTGGACATCCAGAGCTCCTGGGGAAAATGCTAAACATCCTGAAGACCTTTGCACAGCTGGTAAAGTTTCTAGATGCTCATGCTTAGATGTTAATGATCTCGCAGATCCTAGGGCAGATGGTAAATGTCCTACAACAAGAATGTTGGAGGCAAAAGGATTTTTAGATGCTTTAGAAGACATGGAAGATTTCTGCTGTGTTTGGGCTAAAGGTACAAGTTCTAGATGATTTTTTTAGATGTGAACTTTTCCTTAGACCCTTGGTAATATAAAGGAGGTTGTGTAGTTCTGAAGTCTGATTTGCTCATGGACAAATAACCTTGAGTATGGGCAAAATGTTCTGGATCATTTGAGAGAAATAAAGAAATTCCCAGAAGCCCTGGGCCAGATGGTGAACATACCAGAGCATTTTGGTTAGACAGAGAAGGCCTTTGAGCCTTTTGGGGAAATGTGGAATGTCCAACATGCACTTTTTCAGACTAGAAACTTTCCACAGTCCCTTGGTCATTTGTGGAACATTTCAAGGCATTTTGGACAGATACAGAAGGTGTGGACTCACCTGAGGAGTAGTTGTAGCTTTTGATCATTCTTGGCAGAAGGAGATGATGCAAGTCCCCTTTTAGCAGAAGTTCTGGAGTCTCTTTTGTCAGGAACAAAGAATCAACTCTTGACCTGTTTTTTCTAGAAACTGGATGCTTGGGGTCTACTACTTCCCACCAGAGAAGGCTGTTCAGATATGGTAGATCCTATGAACATCTGCACAGATGGGGAAGGTCTTAATGTGTCTTGTGTACCTGTGAAAGTGTTGACCATGGCTTCAGAATGAGGGGAAGGTCCTAGAGACACCTATGTAGATGCGACCTCTCCAAGAGCATCATGGACATATGTGAGAGGTCTATGAGACTCTTGCGCAGGTAGGGAGATTTCTTGACCTTCTTGTGTACTAGTGGAAGTTCCAAGAAAGCTTTCTTCAGCTGCGGAAGGGGATAACACCATCTGTATAGAAATATCAGGTATCATAGCCAACTTGATGGGAAAAACAGGTTCCAAGGGCCTATTTAAACATGAAGTAAAACTCAGAGCCTTTTGGGCATTTGGAAGATATTCTGGAAACATTTGTGGACATGAAGAAGGACCAACAGCCCTTTGTCCAGGTGGATAAGAGTCTAAAGCATCTTCTGTAGTTGGGTAAGATTTTCATAGTCTCCTGGGAAGTTTGGGGAGGTCCAAGGATTCTTGTGTACAGGTAGAATCCAAGGAATTCCCTTTTTTAGCTGTATAGGATGCTAAATACTCTTGTGTGTGCAAATCACTTCCCATAACACCTTGTTCACATAGGATTGGATCCAGAACCTTCTGTACAGATGGAATCTGTCCTAGAACATGTTTTTTTTTTTTTCAAGACAGGGTTTCTCTGACTGTCCTGGACCTCACTTTGTAGACCAGGCTGGCCTCGAACTCAGAAATCTGCCTGCCTCTGCCTCCCGAGTGCTGGGATTAAAGGCGTGTGCCACCATGCCCGGCACCTAGAACAACTTTTGTAGATGTGTCACATCCACGAGTAATTTCTAAAGATGGGACTGTGGCTAGAAGTCCTTTTGTAGATGTATCCTGTCCTAAAATTCCTTTATGTGATAGGGATAGTACTCAGAGAATCCTGTACAGGTTTTGGAAATCCTAGCATCTTTGATGTATATGGGGAATACTTTACAGCCTCTCCTACAGATACAGAATGTCCCAGAGTCCCCAAGTGCAGCACACTGTACAAATATGAGCTTGTTTGTCTCACTGGGAGCATTTTGGCAGAATCTTGGCTGTGGGACCTGATGATGACAAGTCGGAAGGGCCCTTTTGGCTGATAGGGGATATTTGAATAATTCTTGATCAGATCGGGACTTTCTGATGATCTGTTGTTTGGAGAGAGCATCTTTCAGTTTTCTGCTAGAATGAGAATGTTCAGGGTCACTTTCATAGCAAGAGAATGATTTAATCTTCCTTTCTGTGGAAGAGCAGATTTAAGAACATGTCTTTGATGCTCTTTCGTAGAGGGGGATAAACCTAGTGGCCCTCTGACAGATTTAGAAGGTCTTAAAACCCCTGGGGAAGATGCTGATGGTTCTTGTTCACTTTGTGTATGTGCAGAAGGTACAAGAGTCCCTTTGGTGGACTCAGGAGTTTCTATAACATCTAGCCTATGTGTGGAAATCTCAAGAGCCCCTTATAAGAATGGCAAAGGTCCTTGAGCTCCTGGTGTAGGTGTGGAAATTTTTGTCTCTGCTTTGGAAGGTATAAGTGGTGTGAGGCTCAGTTGGGGAATTGTGTTTGCATTCACTTCCCTTTGGACTGTAAGAGATGATCTGAGCCCATTTTTTAATGGTAGAGGATTTTGAAAGCCCTCTTGGTTTAAAGGGGAAATTCTGAAACCCCCTTGGTCAGCAGTGTCAGGTCTCAAACTTATTTTACTAGAAGCAGATTGCATAGGGCACTTTGGGGGAGAAGGGAAATAATCTTTGGCTTTCTTTGTGAGAGGACTTAGCTCTATGCCCTGCTTTAACAGCTGTCAAACATGTTGAACTCTCCTGGGGAGAGAAGGTGGAACTTGATACATTTGGGACAAATGAGAAATCACTGATGCTACCTTTGGGAGAAGGAGGTTTGGATCCCTCCTAGTCTGATGGGGCCTGTTGTAGGTCCACTTGACCAGAGGAGTCTTGTCCAACATGCTTTGGAGGAGAAATGGAAAGACTAGAGTTATGTAGGGTAGAGAATAATCTTTTGGAACTCCTTCTGGAAGAGGAGGCATATATGATTTTTCCTTTCAGCACAAGTGGGAAGTCTTTGAGATGCCTGGGCAGATGTGGAATGTCCCATATACTCTTAGAAATATTTGGTTAGTTCCAGAACATCTTGGGTTGATAAGGACGGTCCCTGAGCATGTTGGGGAGAAGTAGAAGATCCCAGATCTCCTTGGATAGATCGGGAAGGGTGTGGGGAACCTAGAATTTGTGGGGAAATTACCTGTTCATGTTGTCCAGCAGAAGATGGCCCAGGCACTGTGTGATCTTCTTTGAACTTTTTACTGGCCTCTCCAGTCCCATGTTTGGAAGATGTTGCAGGCACTCTGGCACCCAACTGGTCAAAATCCATAGATTCTTCAAACACAGTGGACATAGGCTGGCTTCTTTTCACCTTCCCAGGTATGGGCACAGAACATGAGGCTACTCTTTTTCTGGTGGCAGGCTGTAAAACAGATGGTCTGGTATCCCTGGTCAGTGTGTGACTCAGGCCCTCAGGAAGCCTCAGAGGAAGTGTGACTGTCCAGTTTTTGTTCTCTTTCAGATCCTTCAGAGGGTCCGGGGTCCTCTTCTTGGCTGAAGCCTTGGCAAGAGCTTTGAGTTTTCTGTAGCATTTCTGTAACATGAGCATCAGGTTTTGTGAATCTCTGGTCTTCATAGAGATTTGGGCACCTGAACTTGTACAGAGTCGGTCTAAGGAGCCCGGGAGGAGCAAAGTTCCTCAGGCCTCTGCTGGTCAAGTGCTTCCCCTGTTGGGGTAAGGTGTTCCAATCCAGTTGGTGGACTGTGAAGCGGGTCCCAGGCTGTGGACGCTGGGAAGCCAGCAAGAGGTCATCCAATTGGGGTAGGGTATCACTATTCATTTGGGGGACACTGAAACGGGTCCCAGGTCATGGAGGCTGGGAAACTGACAGTCTGTGGTCAGAGGGTAAAGTCTGGGCTAAGGCTTGCTGCCCTCTCTCCACATGTCTGGCCATTTAATCATTAAGGAAATTGTTCAAGAAACATGAAATGGGCCACTGCAAAGGGGCAGCGAATGTACTTGCCAATGATGACTCACAGCAAAAAACAATGCTTAAGCAGCATCCTTTGAGAGCTGTGCTCTCTCCCGAGAACTGTAAACACCTCCTGAAGGAAAAGCGCACAGAACTAGAGTGACCTTTGGCCTCAGGAATCAAGCAAAGTTCAAGAACTGCTGTCCTCATGCCTACATGAGCCAGGCCCGATCCTGGAGAGCAGCTATCCTCATGCCTGCAAGGGCCATTACCAAGCCTAGAGAGAGGCTGTCCTGTGCCTACAGAGGCCAGTCTTGAAATGACTCACTTTGCAGTTCCACTTGAGGTAGCAGTGCAATCATCCAAGCTTTCTGAATGAGGAGGAATGATGAGGAGGTTCTTCCTTTGAGTTCAGACTGGTACCTGGTCTGGTATTTTAGTGATTTTCAGTTCTTAATAGGCTTTAGGGTATTTTTAGCATTTTACTGTTTCTATTTTTTGTTTTCTTGAGGTTTTTTTTTAACTTTAGAGTTGTATTTTGGGGGTTTAAGAGTTTTAGTGTTGGCAGGCAGTGGTGACCTTGCCTTTAATCCTACATTTGGGAGGAAGAGGTAGGTAAATTTAAGAGTTCAAGGTCAGCATGGTCTCCAGGACAACCAGGGTTACACAGAGAAACCCAGTCTCCAAATCTCAAAAAAAAAAAAAAGAAGCTCAAAAAAAAAGGAAAGAAAGAGAGAGAGACAGAGAGAGACAGAGAGACAGAGAGAGACAGAGAGAGAGAGAAAGAGAGAGAGAGAGAGAAAAGGAAAGAAAACAATTTAGCGACATTTTTGGCTTCTTGTATGTTTTTTTTTTAATTTTTAGTGTTTTTATAAGTGTTTATAGGGTTTTTAGAAGAGTGTTTTTAGAGTGTTTGTTTGTTTGTTTTCAGGCTACTAGTGTATTTTTAGTTTTTTTGTTTTGTTTTGTTTTGAAGGATTTTAGTGTGTTTTAGGGTTTTGGTGTTTTATTTATGCTTCAGAGTTTTGTTTTGTTTTGTTTTGTTTTGTTTTTGATTTTAGTGTTTTTCTTAGGTTATTTTGATGTTGTTGTACTTGAATACTTATTTTAAAATTGAGGGTTTGTTATTCTGGTATTTCATAGTTGCCAGGCAATGGCAGCCCATGAAGAAAGAAAGAAAGAAAGAAAGAGAAAGAAAGAGAAGAAAGAAAGAAAGAAAGAAAGAAAGAAAGAGAAGAATAAAGAAAGAGAGAGTGAAAGAAAGAAAGAAAGAAAGAAAGAAAGAAAGAAAGAAAGAAAAGAAAGAAAGAAAGAAAGAAGAAAGAAAGAAAGGAAGGAAGGAAGGAAGGAAGGAAGGAAGGAAGGAAGGAAGGAAGGAAGGAAGGAAGAATAAAGAAAGAGAGAGTGAAAGAAAGAAAGAAAGAAAGAAAGAAAGAAAGAAAGAAAGAAAGAAAGAAAGAAAGAAAGAAAGGAAGGAAGGAAGGAAGGAAGAAAAGAAAGAAAGAAAGAAAGAAAAGAAAGAAAGAAAGAAAGAAAGAAAGAAAGAGAAGAAAGAAAGAAAGAATAAAGAAAGAGAGAGTGAAGAGAAAGAAAGAAAGAAAGAAAAGAAAGAAAGAAAGGAAGGAAGGAAGGAAGGAAGGAAGGAAGGAAGGAAGGAAGGAAGGAAGAGAAGGAAGAAAGAAAGAAAGAAAGAAAGAAAGAAAGAAAGAAAGAAAGAAAGAAAGAAAGAAAGAAAGAAAGAAGAAAAGTATTTTATGGATATTTTGATTTCTTGAGTATTTTTTTTTCAGAGTATTAGAGTCTTTAAAGTGTTTTTTTAGGGTTTTTAGAACATGGTGGCCCATGCCTTTAATCTCAGCAATTGGAGGCAGAGGTAGGTAGACTTTTGAGTTAATGGCCAGCTGGTCTACAGAGGGAGCTCAAAACAGCAAGGGATATAGCAAATCCAGTCTCCAAAACTCAGACAAATAAACAAACAAAAACAAAAAAATCAAAAATAAGCCCAGTTTTGGGGTCATTTTTTGCATTTCTTATATAGTTTTAATTTTTAAAGTTTAGTGTTTTTCTTAAGAGTAATGTAGGGTTTTTAGGAGAGTGTTTTAGAGCTGTTTTTGGTTTTCAGTATTTTAGTGCATTTGTAGTGTTTTATTCTTTTTAATTTTTTTTTAAGGATATTAGAGTTTTTTAGGGTTTTAAAGGTATTTTTGTGGGGGGGTTATGACTTTTGCTTTTTGTGGGTTTTTTTTTATTTTGGGGGGGCAGTTGTTTCTTAGGGTTTTTTTTTGTTTGTTTGTTTTGTTTGTTGTTTTGATTTTTGGTTTGGTTTGGTTTTTTTTGTTTGTTTCTTTGTTTGTTGTTTTTTTTATTTTTTTGTGTCTGTTTTTTGAGACAGAGTTTCTCTGTATAACCCTGGCTATCCCTGGAATTCACTCTGTAGACCAGGCTGGCCTCAATCTCAGAAATCTGCCTGCCTCTGCCTCCCAAGTGCTGGCATTAAAGGTGTGTGCCACCTCACCAGGCGTTTATGTGTCTGTGTGTGTATGTGTCTGTGTCTGTGTGTGTTTATGGGGTGTGTGTGGTGTGTGTGTGTGTGTGTTTATGTATGTTTGTGTTTGTTTGTGTGTGTGTGTGTTTGAGAAGTTTTTAAATTTAATTTTAAGATTTTTTTTGTAGTTAAAGAGTGTTACGTTGCCAGAAAGTGGGTGGCCCTTGCCTTAAATCCTAGCAATTGGTTGTGGATTTTCAGTTTGAAGCCAGCCTTGTCTACAGAAGAACTCCAGGACAGTCAGGGATACAGAGAGAAACCCAGTCTCCAAAAAACTCAAAGAGAGAGAGAGAGAGAGAGAGGAGAGAGAGAGAGGAGACGAGAGAGAGAGAGAGAGAGTGGGAGGGAGGGAGGGAGGGAGGCTAGGGAGGGAGGGAGGGAGGGAGGAAGGAAGGGAGGGAGGGAGGGAGGGAGGGAGGGAGGGAGGGAGAGGGAGGGAGGGAGGGAGGGAGGGAGAGAGAGAGAGAGAGAGGAGAGAGAGAGAGAGAGAGAGAGAAAGAAAGAAAGAAAGAAAGAAAGAAAGAAAGAAAGAAAGAAAGAAAGAAAGAAAGAAAGAAAGAAAGAAAGAAAGAAAGAAGAGAAAGAAAGAAAGAAAGAAGAAAAAAGTATTTTATGGATATTTTGATTTCTTGAGTTTTTTTTTTTTTTCAGAATATTAGAGTCTTTAAAGTGTTTTTTAGGGTTTTTAGAACATGGTTTTGAGGTATTTTGGTTTTCAGGCTTCTGCTGTATTTTTAGGATTTTTGCTTGGTTTTTACAGGATATTAGTGTTTTATATGATTCTGGGGTTTAATTTAGGCTTTATATTATTTGGTTTTTTTTAATTTTCCTGTATTTCTTAGGGGTTTTTATTTTTGTTCTTCATTTTAAAAAATGTAGGGTTTTATATTGGGGAATATTTCTTTGGGGTGGGGGCTTGCCAGGCAGTAGTGGCCCATGCCTTTAAACTCAGCAATTGGGAGGAGGAGGTAGGTAGATTTTTTAGTTAATGGTCAGCCTGGTCTACAGAGGGAGCTCCAAAACAGCCAGGGATATAGGAAATCCAGTCTCAAAAACTCAAACAACCAAACAAACAAATAAACAAACAACAAAAAATAAGCCCAGTTTTTGGGTCATTTTTGTATTCTTGTATAATTTTAATTTTTTAGAAGTTTAGTGATTTTCTAAGGGTAATGTAGGGTTTTTAGGAGAGTGTTTTAGAGTTTTGGTTTTCAGTATTTTAGTGCATTTGTAGTGTTTTATTCTTTTTAATTATTTTTTTTTAAGGATATTAGGTTTTTTTAGGGTTTTAAAGGTTTTTTTTCCTCGGGTTTTATGATTTTTGCTTTTTTAGATTTTGGGGGGGGTGTTTAGTTTTTTTGGGGGGGCAGTTGGTTTCTTTTTTTTTTTTTTTTTGGTCTTTGGTTTTGGTTTAGTTTGGTTTTCTTTCTTTGTTTGTTTGTTATTATTTATTTATTTTTGTGTCTCCTTTCGAGACAGAGTTTCTCTGTATAACCCTGGCTATTCTGGAATTCACTCTGTAGACCAGGCTGGCCTCAAACTCAGAAATCTGCCTGCCTCTGCCTCCCAAATGCTGGGCCGTAATTTGTGTGCCACCTCACCAGGCGTTTATGTGTCTGTGTGTATATGTGTCTGTGTGTGTTTATGGGTGTATGTGTGTGTTCATTTGTGTTTGTGTGGTGTTTGAGAAGTTTTTAAATTTAATTTTAAGATTTTATTTTTGTAGTTAAAGAGTGTTAGGTTGCCAGGAAGTGGTGGCCCTTGCCCTTAAATCCCAGCAATTTGGTAGTAGAAGTTGTGGATTTTGAGTTTGAGGCCAGCCTTATCTACAGAGGGAGCTCCAGGGCAATCAGGGAACACAGAGAAAATCAGTCTGCAAAAATTTAAGAGAGAGAGAGAAGCAAGCAAGCAAGCAAGCAAGCAAGCAAGCAAGCAAGCAAGCAAGCAAGCAAGCAAGCAAGCAAGCAAGCAAGAAAGAAAGAAAGAAAGAAAGAAAGAAAGAAAGAAAGAAAGAAAGAAAGAAAGAAAGAAGAAAGAAAGAAAGAAAGGAAAATAACGCTATAGACATTTGGGGCTTCCTGTGTATTTTTTGTTTTTTGTTTTTTTACAATTTTATTGTTTTTGATACTGTTTTGTAGGGTTTTTAGAAGAGAATTTTATAGTTGGATTTTTGGTTTTTTTTTTTTTTTTTTGATTTTCAAGATTTTAGTGAAGTTTTAGTGTTTTTTGGATTTTTTTTTTTAAGGATTCTTTTTGTTTTAGTGTTTTGGGGTTTTAAAAAAATTTTTTTAGAATTTTATCTTTCCTTTTTTTGTTTATATGTGTGTTTGTCTGTGTTTCTGTGTTTCAGTGTGTGTGTTTTAGAGTTTTTTTTTAATTTTAAGGTTTTGTTTTTGAAGTTTAAGGATTTTACAGTTTCCAGAAAGTAGTGTCCCTAACCTTTAATCCCAGTAATTGGGGGGCAGAGGTAGTGGATTTCTGAGTTCGAGGCCAGCATGGTCGAGAGAGTGAGCTCCAGGACACCTAGAGAAACACAGAGAAACCCAATCTCTAAAGTCTCAAAAAAACAAAAAAACAAATAAACAAACGAACAAACGAACAAACAATTTTTGGGTCCGTTTTGCGATCTTGTGTATTTTTATGTTTTTTAGCATTTTAGTGTTTATCTTAAAGGTTTTGCATGGTTTTAAGAAGAATGTTCTAGAGGGTTTTTTGGTTTTCAATATATTAGTGTAATTTTAGTGTTTTCCTGTTTTTGTTTTTTGTTTTTTTGTTTTTTCTTTAAGGATATTAGGGTTTTTTAGGGTTTTGGGTATTTTTTTAGGCTTTATACTTTTTTTTAAAATTTTTGTGAGTGTGTGTGTTTGTGTGTTTGAGATATTTTTTAAATTTAATTTTAATTTTTTATTTTTAGAGTTTAAGAGTTTTAGGACTGGTAGGCAGTGCTGACTCTTGCCTTAAATCAAAGAAATTGGGAGGTAGAGTTAGTGGATTTTTGAATTCGAGGCCAACTTGGTCTACAAAGTGAGTTTCAGAAGAGCCAGAGACACAGAGTTACCCACTCTCCAAAAACTCAAACACACACACACACAAACACAAAGAAGTAGTAGAAGAAGAAGTAGAAGAAGAAGAAAGAGAGAATGAGAAAGACAGAGAGAGTCGGGGAGGGTTTGGAGCCTGGGAGGGAGGGCAGAAGGAAGGAAGGAAGGAAGGAAGGAAGGAAGGAAGGAAGGGAGGGAGGGAGGGAGGGAGGGAGGGAGGGAGGGAGGGAGGGAGGGAGGGAGGGAGGGAGGAAGGAAGGAAGGAAGGAAGGAAGGAAGGAAGGAAGGAAGGAAGGAAGGAAGGAAGGAAGAAAAAGAAATAAAAGTATTAGGGATATTTTGACTTCTTGTGTACTTTTTTTAGATTTCTTTGGGTTTTGAAAGGGTTTTTTAAAGTTTTTAGAAGTGTGTTTTAGAGGCTTTTTTTTGGATTTCAGGCTTCTAGTGTATTATTTAGTGTTTTTTCTTGGTGTTTTAAGGATTTTAGTGTACTTTAGGGTTTTGGGGTTTAAATTAGGCTTTACTTTATTTCTGTTATTAGCATTTTACTGTATTTCTTAGAGTTTTTTTTATTTTTGTTCTTCATTTTTAAAAATGTATAATTTTATATCAGGGAATATTTTTTTGTGGGGTTGCTAGGCAGTGGTGGCCCATGCAATCACAGCAATTGGGAGGCATAGTTGGGTGGATTTTTGAGTTAATGGCCAGCCTGGTCTACAGAGGGAGCTGCAGAACAGCCAGGGTACAGGAATTTTAGTCTCCAAAAACTCAACAAAACCAAAATGACAAAAAACAAAAAATAAACCCAGTTTTTGGATCTATTTTTTTTTCTTGTATATTTTTAAATTTTTTTTTTTTAGAATTTTGGTCTTTTTCTTAAGGGTAATATAGGGTTTTAAAGAGACTGTTAAGATCTGGTTTTGGTTTTCAGTATTTTAGTGTATTTGTAGGTTTTTTTTTTTTTAAGGATATTAGGGTTTTTTAGTTGTTTGTTTTTTGTTTTGTTTTGTTTTGTTTTTTGTTTTTTTTTTTTTTTACTCTTTAAGGGTTATTTTTTTAGGGTTTTAATGAATTTTAGTTTTTTAGTTTTTTTTTTAGGTTTTTTTGGGGGGGTTGTTTTTTGGGTTTTTGTTGTTGCTGTTTGTTTTTTGTTTTGTTTGGGGTTTTTATTTTTTGTTTGTTTGTTATTTATTTTTGTTGTTGTTTTTGTTTTTTGAGACAGAGTTTCTCTGTATAACACTGGCTATCCTGGAATTCACTCTGTAGATCAGGAGGGCATCAAACTCAGAAATCTGCTTGCCTCTGCCTCCCAAGTGCTGGCATTAAAGGTTTGCCCCACCACAGCAGGTGTTTGTGTGACTGTGTGTGTATGTGTGGTGTGTGTGTGTGTGTGTGTGTGTGTGTGTGTGTGTGTTTGTGTTTGAGAAGTTTTTAAATTTAATTTTAAGATTTTACTTTTGTAGTTAAAGAGTGTTAGGTTGCCAGGAAGTGGTGTCTCTTGCCTTAAATCCCAGCAATTGGTAAGTAGAGGTTGTGGATTTTTGAGTTTGAGGCCAGCCTTGTCTACAGAGGAAGTCCAGGACACCCAGGGATACACAGAGAAACCCAGTTTCAAAAACTCCGAGAGTGAGAGAGAGACAGACAGACAGACAGACAGACAGACAGACAGACAGACAGACAGAAAAAGAAAAAAAGAAAGAAAGGAAGAAAGAAAGAGAGAGAGAAGAAGGAAGGAAGGAAGGAAGGAAGGAAGGAAGGAAGGAAGGAAGGAAGGAAGGAAGGAAGGAAGGAAGGAAGGAAGGAAGGAAAAGAAATAAAAGTATTAGGGATATTTTGACTTCTTGTGTACTTTTTTTAGATTTCTTTGGGTTTTGAAAGGGTTTTTTAAAGTTTTTAGAAGAGTGTTTTAGAGGCTTTTTTTGGATTTCAGGCTTCTAGTGTATTATTTAGTGTTTTTTCTTGGTGTTTTTAAGGATTTTAGTGTACTTTAGGGTTTTGGGGTTTAAATTAGGCTTTACTTTATTTCTGTTATTAGCATTTTACTGTATTTCTTAGAGTTTTTTATTTTTGTTCTTCATTTTTAAAAATGTATAATTTTATATCAGGGAATATTTTTTTTGTGGGGTTGCTAGGCAGTGGTGGCCCATGCAATCACAGCAATTGGGAGGCATAGTTGGGTGGATTTTTGAGTTAATGGCCAGCCTGGTCTACAGAGGGAGCTGCAAAACAGCCAGGGTACAGGAATTTTAGTCTCCAAAAACTCAACAAAACCAAAATGACAAAAAACAAAAAATAAACCCAGTTTTTGGATCTATTTTTTTTCTTGTATATTTTTAATTTTTTTTTTAGAATTTTGGTCTTTTTCTTAAGGGAGGGAGGGAGGGAAGGGAAGGAAGGAAGGAAGGAAGGAAGGAAGGAAGGAAGGAAGGAAGGAAGGAAGGAAGGAAGGAAGGAAGACAGACGAAAGAAAGAAAGAAAGAAAGAAAGAAAGAAAGAAAGAAAGAAAGAAAGAAAGAAAGAAAAGAAAGAAAGAAAGAAAAATTAATTTATGGACATTTTGGGTTCCTATGATTCTCTTTTTTTGTTTTTTTTACAAGTTTTTTTTGTTTGTTTGTTTGTTACAGGCTTAGTAGGGTTTTTAGAAGAGTGCTTTAGAGTTTTTGTTTTTTTCTTTTTTTTTTTTTTTTGTTTTCAATATTTAAGTGAATTTTTAGTGTTTTTTGGAATTATTTTTTTAAGGATTCTAGGGTGTTTTTGTGTTTTGGAGTTTTTAAAAGTTTTTTTAGGGTTTTATTTTTCCTTTTTAATGTTTATTTGTGTGTGTGTGTTTGTGTTTGTGTGTGTGTTTTAGTGTTTTTTGTTTTTTTTTTAAGATTTTCATTTGAAGTTTAAGGAGTTTAGGGTTGCCAGGAAGTATTGGTCCTTGCTTTTAATCCCAGTAATTGGGGGGCAGAGGTAGTGGATTTCTGAGTTCGAGGCCATCATCGTCTAGAGAGTGAGATGCAGGATAGCAAAGAAAAACACAGAAACCCAATCTCTAAGAACTCAAAAGAAAAAAAAAAAAAAAAACAAACACACAAACAATCAAACAAACCAAAAAAAAAAAAAAAAACCCAAACATTCTTGTATATATTTTTTAAGTTTTTTTAGAATTTTAGTGTTTTTCTTAAGGGTTTGTAGGTTTTTAAAAGAGTGTTCTAGAGGATTTTTTGGTTATCAGTATTTTAGTGTACTTTTAGTGTTTTTTTTTTAAGGATATTAGGGTTTTTTAGGGGTTTGGGGTAAATATATTCACAAAGGGGAACCATACAGTATTATTGAATTCCTCTTCAGAATGTGGGAATCTCAAGTAATACAGAGAACATGGATCAGCAAAATCATTTGAATTTCCCTGTCAGTAAGAGGGACTCAATTCATGGCAGATTCTATGGGACACTTACTTTCTTACACCACCATGGTGAGATTTCTGGCTTTAAAATTTTAGTACAGACATGGTACCCTCTCAGAAGCACTGATTTATATGTATTAATGCCCTAGTGGACATATTTTAACTATGAGTGCTCAGCATCTAACTATACAGTCCTGAAGAACTATTCATCCATCCTCATAGGATGGCTAATGGAACAGACAGTTAGCATGGCCATTAGTGATGCTATTCCTAGCATATCCAATGCTATGTATGACATGGCCCATGCACTCCATGAGATGAATGTGCAACAGGTTGATAATCAGGCAAAATACAATGGGAAAGGAGCTAGTTCTCACTGCTTGAAGGTAGAGTTCTTTCAATTAGATGATGTTATGTGTCCTCAATTGCGTAGCTGTTTAGAGTATCTCTAATGCCCACACTGAACAAAATAGGGACTATTTCTCCAAATAGACAGATTTCTGGATATTTTTTCCTAAAGAAAAAAGAAATGTATTGATTGTTATAAATGCTAATGGAAAAGGAAGTCTCAGTCCATGAATGAATTTTGTGGTTTAATTTAAATCAGCTGAGTATTCATCAGTATACATTTTCCAAAATTGGATCAGTTTGTTTCATGAATGTTATCCATAATGGGAAGATACGTTTTATTTATGTTTGTCAATTATATTGAAATAATTTTAAGAAAGATTTTCATTTGTGCTTCCAGTTATTCTGCCAGCATTGTACTTTCTGGGTAATTTTCTTGGTTTTCTGAGAGTAAATAAACAAGAAAGGTGTTGCTATTTCAGTTCAGCTTATATAAATCTGTTTAAATGTGTGAAAGTGTCTTTCTTACTACACATACACACACACACACACACACAGAGATACATATGTTTATATGCATACCTATACATATAAAAGTGTGTGTTTGTGTGTGTGTGTGTGTGTGTGTGTGTGTGTGTGTGTGTGACTTACTCTTTCTGTTCACGTGTATTTATATTTGCTGCTTGGTACATACATATTTATGTTTCTGTATGACTGTGGAAGTGAGCAAATTTTTTTCTAAGTATGAATTTCTTTCTGTAAGCTTGTTTATATATGTGTGTATGTTTCTGTGTATTTTTGTCAGATTATGTATCTTTGTGTACCATTGTATGTATTTTGTGAGTGTTTGTATATGCTTATATCTGTGTTTGATTTTGCATATTTGTCTTTTTGTAGTCATCATTGAGAAAACTGAAATTCTTGCATTATTATGATAATTTCAATTATACAATTACTTTCATTGTGGTTTCACTCTGTAATTCTTTAAATCAAGTTGCCTTTACTAAGAAATCAAAAATTATTTCATAGCTTGACGGGATGGTGTATATATTATAGTGCAATGCTTGTCTTTTAGTTCCTTCCTGAGAAAATCCATCTCACTGGTCCTCTTGGGGACAAATTGATTATGAAACTAGAGAAATATTGAAGTTAGACTAAGACATTTTTCATTTCGGGAATATCTCATGCCTTGGGATTAAAGTGAAGATAGGAAATTTCAGCCTATATTTTCCACATGGTCATGACATACACTTATAAGTAAACATGATTAAATTAGACCCAGGAAGTAAAAAAAGTGGGTGTGTACTAACTTAGTATTATATCATACACAGGAATACACACTGTCATGTGGATACACTGCAACAAATTGAAATGAAATATTTTGTCACCTCATGAACTGATTCTAGGCTTCCATATTAACGTTTTCATTTTTGTTTTTGATTTTTTGGTTTTTGGTTTTTGGTTTTATTTTATTTTATTTTTTGTCATATTTTGACTAATGCTTTGAAGATTACATATATACCTAAAATATATCTTCTTCATATTGGCACGTTTTCTGAAATTTAATGAATATAAAATATTTCTTCAGAACTTCTTGGTATTCTGTCATTTAAATTAACCAAAATTCTCTTCCTATCAATTTGATATTACACAGTAAACACCATTACCTTGAACCTCTTCAACAGATGTTAATAACAGTGAAACTAATGTTACAGTTATGAGGCACTAAGAAACATAATCACTAACCATTGTCATTAAACACAAAAATGTTTTCCAAAGTTCTCAATTACAGAAATTCATATTAACAGAAATATCACTTTTTAATAAATTTGATGACCCCTTTCACACCTTAAAAGTAACACAGATAGATGTAGTACAAGATACAAAGTTTTAAAACACCAATAACAGAAGCCAGATAAAACTCATAAAAGAAGTCAATTTTTCAATAAACCATAGGGAATGAATTAATACTATAGTGAATGAACTCAGGAAACAGTGGCAAAAGGGTTTTGTCTTTATAAAATATATGCAATCATATTGTGGTTCATAAAGTTCCCTTCTCTGGAATAAATAATCTATTTGATATCAAAATCAAAACCAAAATGTAATTTAGAGAGGCCCCTTGGACTTGCAATCTTTATATGCCCCAGTTATGGGGAATGCCAGGGGCAAGAAGTAGGAATGTGTAGATAATAGAACAGCGTGTGGGGAAGGTATAGGGAACACTGGGGATAGCATTTGAAATGTAAATAAAGAAAATATCTAATAAATAATCAAAAAAAAAAAAACCAAAAAAACCAACAAAAAGTAATTTAGGAAATCAACAAAGTTAAATCATATATCTGAACACATATTTCAGGAATACTTTCAAACATTCATTTGATACATAACTTCAAATTATTTGGTTACAGTGCATTTATCATGTTTTGGATCAATCTTAATTGTTCCTCCAGTGATGTATAGAAATATTTACTAGTACATTCTCCATCACATACTTACTCATTTACTTCCTTTGTTTCCTCTGGAAGAAATAAAGTTCTCAAAATTATTTTTTAAATTGTATTCATCATTTTTGTTTCATGGAATTTCTTTCCTGGTATCTTCCAATAAAAATGGATTAGGCAAGTGAATATATGACCAGGCATAGAAACTGAGTCCCAGGACCAACAGGGCTACAAACAGAAACCATCTGTCAAATATAACTATCAGAGAAAAAAAACCTAAAGAATCAACAAATATGAAATCAGAACATGCATTCTTATTTCCAGTAGGAACATATTCAAGACAGAATACTGTCTAATTTTTAAGCTGTTCTTCTGGCTATCAAATCTACATATATCTTATTCAACAATTGACAAAATTGGGAGAACAACATGGTTGAAATAGGGGATGGTTGGAAGAACCTAAGGGAGTGTGTGACCCAAAGAATGACCAAGACTCATTGTCAACTACTCTGGACAACTAAGAACTCTTAGATAATGTGCCACTAACTAGTCAGGAGACCCCAGCTGATATGAAGTCCCTGATACTTATACAGCATAGAATTCCCTGACCTGGCCTCAATGGAAGATCATATGCCTAAATGTAGAAAGCCTAGACACGTCACACCAGGGGGTATTTAAGCCACACACGTTTCTGAGCCTTCTTTGTCTACATCATCATTATGAAAAAAAGATTAACTACGGAAGGATCTTTTATTCCTTGCATGTTTTTCGCGGGCAAAGAACAATAGCGCGGGACACCTAAACACCAGAGAAACTGGAGGTTCTATGGATTAGGAATATGTGGGGGTTGGGACGTGTGGATAACCTATTGGTGATGAAACTGGGACTTGGATAACTTTTCTATTGTAAAAATAAGAGAAAGGAATGTAAACAAAAACAAAATGAAATTCATAAATTTTGTAGATATGTCAGCAAGCAATTATCATTTTGTTATGGAAGAGAGGAAGAGGAGGTTAAAACTGACATTATCATGTATTCAATTATTATCATAGACTGACCTCAGTTTCTGCGTCTGATTGAAGTTCTGGATTAAGAAAATTCTAAATAGATGGAATGTGAGCCAAAATTTTGATTATACTACATTCTAGAAAATAACATTTCCAAAAAGAAAAGTGAATGTTAGCAGCTGCACTAAATCCTTCACATTCATACAGTCTCATACCATAACAGTATGTGGAATTGGTCTAAAATGCATCATCATTAAAAAATAAGTATCTCTTCTTTAATTTAGTCTTCATAGAAACATCCCTTTAAGGAACACATTCTGCATTAACATCCACATTTTACTCAATGCCTGGAAGATGTCATGCTTGCATAGAAAGTCTTGATATTCAAACTGCAGTTTAAGAGACACAAAGACTGTTATGAAAAAGCTGATGAGGATAGAGGAACAGAACTCAGATATTCAGCATTGGCAGAACATTCTCTGAACACTTGAAAAATATTCCTAGAATCTCAAAAATCTTATCTAATACTTGCTTTCCATGAATGCATTTTTATAGAGAAACGGAAATAAAGCCTTTGAAGCACAAAATCGCTATCTGCAAATATTCCATGATTCAGTACAATTGCAATAACTTTTCTCTTTTTATCTTTTTATTTATTTAATTGTTTTTTACAGTCCAGATATTATTTGCTACCCTAATCACCCTCCAATTGTTCCACATCCCATACCTCCTCCACACCTCCCACTCTCCACAAAGATGTCCCCACCCCTCAACTCCATCCCATCAGAAATCCAAACTCTCTCGAACTTCCATTCTCTTGAAAATTAGGTTCATCATCTCAGATTGAACTCAGACCCAGCAATCCTCTTTTGTATGTGTGTTGGAGCTCTTGTGTCAGCATGTATATTCTGTCTCCTTGGTGGTCCAGAGTTTCAGAATTCTTGAGAGAGCAGGTTAATTGAGACTGTTGATCTTCCTACAGCGTTTCCCTTCTCTTCAGCATCTTTTAAACTTCGTTATTTCAACAATAGGGGTCTGCTGCTTCAAGCCATTTGTTGGGTGCAACTATTTGCATCTGACTCTTTCAGCTACTAGTTGGGTCATTAGGATCAATTCTCAAACTTGTTGCAGTTGGTACATTAGCTAATGAATGGGGTAAACTTGCTGAACAAATACATTCTGTTTGACCACTCTTGCTTAATAGTAGTTTTTCTTGATTTACCAATATCAACTTCACTATACAACACTAAAGTTTACATCTCACAGAGATGGCAATTTCTGAATGAGAAAGTACATAACTGATTCTAAACCCAATATAATCAGGGTGCAGGGTTTTCTAATAAAAAAATGGTTTGAGTGGATTGAAGGGGGAGCACCGGTCCTGAGGCAGGTGAGGTGGTCAGATGAGGGATGTTGAGGGGGAAATCTAATAAGGAGTTAACATTTGAAATGAAATTAAACAAAATAACCAACATAAAAATGGTCAAATATGGAACAGACCATTCTACATTCACCAATAGAGTTACTGATACATAATAAAAATATCAAGATTTTCTGAAACATGATGAGTGATATGAAAATATATTGAAGTAGACAGAAAAGTCAAATCATTCGATTATACATAAAGATAATGAGCATTATGAAACTGAATCCTTGCTGTGCACAAATATTATTCTATGACATATTTGTCTAACAGATGGATATGTGTATATATGTATGATATGCATATGCTTCTATGTGTTACATAATGTATATATAATTGTGTTTCATTGTTTATATGTATATATGTATTTATACAATAAATATATAATACAACATATAAATATATATATAATACTATATATGTACATATATATTTTTTCTGTTTATACATAAATATAAGGACATCTTCAATAAATTATCATGTACTACCAATTAAAATTTTGAATCTGTACTAGTAGGACTTACCTTGCTCCATCAAACATGTTTAAAGTCACCAATAGACAAGTATGCCAACAAATAGCAAAAATATGCATTCACAAAACTGTGGTCTTTCTCACTCTTGAAGATATTTAGAGATGAGTTTTCCTTAATTTCCCTGTGTTTATCTCCATTCAAAGTGGAGTCTTGAAGTCTTTTAGATCACTACAAGAATTTAATGATGAATCCTATTTTACTGTTTGTTATGCTTCAATTTCATGTAAATTATTTTGTTGTGTGTGTGATTCTTGATCTTAATTGGTCATTCAAACTGAGGTTACTTGAGCCTGCAGTAAATTTCGTTTTCATTGATAGTTCCTTTTTCTGTTTAGATTATTGTGAACAAAATTATTAGTATGTGGCTTTCAAAATTACAGTCACTATACTAAAATTGAAGTACACACTGGCTTTACAGCTACCCAAGTCTATCATTCCCATTTGTTCCCTCATTAATGATCCCTTATGCAATCAGGCTGCACATTTCATTCTCTTTGATGTTATTGATGTACATTTAGAATAGGTCCATAACATAGTATGCACCAAAATTACTGCCCTTTACTCTCTCTTGTAATATCATATCTACCTTGTGTTAGAGATCTACACACTGGCATTCTTGGTGGGAAATCTTCCTTGCATATACAATTAAGTCATTTTCTTGACTTTCAGCATGCTGGTGTTCTGCATTGGCTAGGGTATACTCTTTGTATACTGTGCTTATTTTTCTATTTGAAAAATCGACTGGCCAGAATGTACAACAATGTACAGTTACAAAATGAAAATACACTAGAGCCTTGGAACACTGAACTGACCATAATTTTCACTGGTTTTGTGTATATGCAATATGCCAAGGTAATATATCTGAGAGTGACAGAAACAGATTGGGCAGGAAGAAAGAGACAGAGACACAGAGAGATAGGATGGGGTGTATAGGATGGGGTGATGAGATGATGGACGTTCTTGATTGTAAAATGTAAATGAAGAGTATATCTAATATAATATTGAAAAAAAGAAAAAAGGAAAAAATAGAAATGTTTGTACAATATATAATTTTTTCAGAACACCACACCTCATACCTCAAATGTATACAGTTTTCAATTGTCATGCACACTTGGTACATCTCAAAAGAAAAGATGATAAAGAGTTGCCCCAAAAGTTCTGGAAAGTGCTAAAGAGAAAGCCTAGCAGTTAAGCTCTTGCATAAATGCAACATGGATGTAGAGACCATCTATTAGTCCATCCCAGAACGCAGGGGAAGAATGCTTAGAGAAAGCTGTCTAGAAAAATGACCCATACCAAGAAGCTTTGCCTCTGATTAAGACACCTTGTTTCAATGAACAAGATAGACACCACAATAGCAACATTTCCTGATTCCGTCTTGGGCTTCCACATGTGTGTGTATGCACATGTAGAGGACAAACTTTCATATATACTGCTCTCTCTCTCTTTCTCTCTCTCTCTCTCTCTCTCTCTCTCTCTCTCTCTCTCTCTCTCTCTCTCTCTCTCTCTCTCCCCCTCTCTCTCTCTCTCTCACACACACACATAGTCTATCTTACACACACACACCCAAACACACACAGACACACACACTGACACACACTGAAAAAAAAGAAAGGTCTGAAATTTGAAAGACTAAATAGCTAAAATCAGAAATAACTGTGTTGGAGCTCAATGTGGAAGAAGAGAAGTACCAGAGGGAGTGTTATAAGTGTGTTTGTCTGTTCATGTCAAAGCATAAAAGACATAAACCTAGGGCTACCTGCTGTAGGTCCTTGAGGCTTCAAGGACCTTCAAGCTGGAGCTGGGTTACTGTTGGTAATTGAGGGTCTGCAGTGGACTGGCCACAATCAGCCCTCCCAAATCTGTGGAAGAAATCATTGTCCTGGTATAGGTGGCCAGGGATTTAATGATAAAGTGTCAATCAGCACATACACAGAGAGGGTGCTGTATCTGAATATAATTTCTCTAAGCGAGCATCAGATTATTGATACAGAAGTGAATAGGAAAGTTATATGAAACATCAGCAAGGTAGAATGAGGCAATTGGATGCTTAATGTCTTTTACACAAAACATAGGAATGGAAACATAATGACTAGCAGGAAAAGGGCAATAAAACAACTGGAACTAATTCTGATCTAAGTTCAGCTAAATTCTTAGAAGCCAAATGTGAGGACTTTATGACCACACCTTGCCAATAGCTTTCACACCCAAGCCATGGTACCAATTATGGAGTTCATCTCTAGCTAACATTCTAATGAATAATGTTCCCCTAAATCCACAGCCTGGTCTACTTCCTAAACCATTGTAAATTCCTGTACATGAGAGAGATTGTATGGGTGATTTTTCTACTTATAAGTAGTGAATTGTGCCATGCATAATTATAATAAGAATTCAAAACTTACTTTACTAAACTTGGTCTGAGAAATCTAACTCTATGAGGTATATGGTAATGCCTGATTTCTTTCACTATCTCTCTTACAATACTACAGATAATTCTGACTTTAAGTGAATAGGTAACTTTCTTGCTGAATTCCAAGCCCAACATCCTCCCTCCTCTTCCTCCTCCTCCTTCTTTCTTCTCCCTCTTCATTTTCCTGTTCTTTTGTTCTTGTTCTTGTTCTTGTTCTTGTTCTTGTTCTTTGTTCTTTGTTCTTTCTTTATTCTTTGTTCTTTGTTCTTTGTTCTTTGTTCTTTGGTCTTTGGTCTTTGGTCTTTGGTCTTTGGTCTTTGGTCTTTGGTCTTGGTCTTGGTCTTGGTCTTGGACTATCTTGGTCTTATTGTTCTCGTTCTTATTGTTTTTGTTCTGGTTCTGGTTCTGGTTCTGGTTCTTCTTCTTCTTCTTCTTCTTCTTCTTCTTCTTCTTCTTCTTCTTCTTCTTCTTCTTCTTCTTCTTCTTCTTCTTCATTTCTTCCTTCTTCTACTCCATCTCCTCGACGTCCTCCTCCTCCCCTTTCCTCTTCCCCTTCTCCTCCACTTCTCCCTTTTCCTCTTCTTCACTTTCTACTTCTCTTTCTCCTCTTCCTTCTTATTCCTCTCTCTCCCTCTCTATTCTCCCTCCCTTCCTCCCTCCCTCCCTCCCTCCCTACCTCATTTGATCCCACTCCCTGAAACTTTTACAGACTCTCCTCAAGGACTACTGGTCATTAGTGATTTTGTCCTTCCAAACTCTGATATCAAGAATGGTCTCCTGAAGCCTTCCCTATTGCTGTTTTTTTCGATATAAGCCTTTTAAATTATTATTTAGCTGTTTTACAGAAATCCTCTTATATATTTTACCCCATCCCACCTCCAAGCCACGTTTTCTTGTGGTGGGAGCCTCCAGACTTTCAAACTCACTTTCTGTGTGGTGTTGTTCAGCCTGAGAAACCACATAATCTCTGGCTAGTGTTAAATTTGGTTGTAGGGTTTTTGGGCATTGGGCTAGATACAGACCGCTTGGTCTCCAGTCAAGCTGAAATCCTTAAACCTAGTTAAATCTAATGGGTGGTAATTTTCATCTACACAGGAAGGAATGCATTTCCTCACTACTTCTGGATACCTGGCTCCTGGTGAACTTGCCAAACCCACAGCCCAAACAGGAGAGTCTAATTTGCTAGCAGTCACATACAAATTGATCAAAGCTTCTTACCTTTAGGTTAGATTCCTCCCAGTTACATAGCAACAGCAAGATAACAAGCCCACTATATGAGGGGTCTCACCTCACTCTGTCCCTCTTACTCTCTCTTACTCTCTCTCTCTCTCTGTCTCTTACTCTCTCTCTCTTTTTTTTTTTTTTTTTTTTTTTTTTTTTGGTTTTTTGAGACAGGGTGTAGCCCAGCTGTCCCGGAAATCACTCTGTAGACCAGGCTGGCCTCGAACTCAGAGATCCGCCTGCCTCTGCCTCCCAAGTGCTGGGATTAAAGGCGTGTGCCACCATGCCCGGCCTGTCTCTTACTCTCTTAAGCTTTTACATTTTTATTCTCTCTAATAATTTACCTCTCTCTCTAAGCCTTCACCTTTCTTACTCTCTAACTTGCTTTCTGTCCTTCCTTCTATCTCTTTTCCCCTTCTCTCATTTTGGCCATGACCAGTCTCTCTCTCTTTCTACCCTTTATATTTGCACTGCCTGTCTATAATAAAGTTCTAAAACCATACACTTTCAATATTTATCAAGGCCCATTGTGGGATGGCAGAGACTGAGAACCTGGTACCAGTGTCTTCCCCTAGTCCACCCCCATCCATGTACAGTCAGTTGATTCACACAGCTAGATGAACATCCCGGGCTTCATGGTAAGCATCATTCAGTCCTCCTGTGTCCACTTTCCTGAGCACAGAAGCTCTTGCTGGCCATGTGCTCTCTCACTTCCCCCACTTCCCATGCACCCATAGTCTCACACTGGACACTTAAAGTTACTACTAATTATTAAATATAAACTGCATGTAAATTAAAATAATCATCTCCTCATTTGTGTTGGTAACATCTCACATGCTAAACAGCTATTTGTTAGTATTGCTTACCTGTTGACATTGAAACCATATACTTCTTATTACTTTTGGAGCTGTTCGATTTTTTTTTTTTCTCTTCCAAGCAAGATGAGGACTTGAGCCATTTCTGGTGACATGTCTTTGGGTCACAGCACTTAAATGATCTAGTTCCATTTTCTCACAAACTGGAGCATCTACATTAAGCCCTCACCTTGGGACATCTACAGCATGTCCCAGGGTTCCATTGGGAAAGATCCCAAGTTATGATTGTTTTCTCTGTCCAAAGTACATGAGATTAATTTTGCAGACCCCATAGTGGCTTTTATGAACTCTGTGTTATTATAGTTTCAAATCCTCTCAGTTCTTGGCTGAGTTGCTGAAAGACGCCTTGCTCTGTGAACCAGCTGCCATTGTTTTATTAAAGTGATTTGATGGATCATTTCAGCTTTCCTAGCTCCCTTTACTGAGAAAGGCAGCTTCCCTCTGAGGATATAGTCCCAGAAGATGTTGGATGCCTCAAACCCTTCCCTGGTGGCAATGGGTCTCTGCAGACAAGGAACTAAGGCTTTTGAAACAAAATGGAAGAACTCCTTGGTGTCTTTTTCTTGCTTTTCTAAAATTCTGAAAACCATTTTTTTTTTTACTGGGTATGAGATAATTTATTCAGTACAATATTTCCCAGTTCTATTAACTTACATATAAATTTCATGATTCTTCTATATCTGAATAGAATTTCATTGTCTATTTGTAACATATTTTCATTATCTATTCATCATTTGATGGACATCTAGGCTTCTTTTCACCCCTTTAATTTTAATAGTGTAACCCAAGTTTATTAGACACTCCCTTGCCAATTTCAATTTCTTAAAAGCCTACATTTGTGTGAATTCTGATATCCAGTTATCTTTCAAATCATCAAAAATCTATTCACATGTATACTCATGAGTATAGAAAACTTTAGTGAGTACACTGAAGAAGAACACTGAATTTATTTTTTGTTGTTGAAGTTTAGCCAACCGCAAAACCGAACTACTCTCATTTCTAATTATGTGCTTTGTCTGCTACCAAGGAGGTTCACTAATATAAAGGAACTGGGAAATTTTCATAAGATCAGTCAGGTCAAAGATATTGCAATGACAACCATCTTCTTCCTTTTAAAGGGCTCTGAAATTTAATTCTATCATCTCTCAATTTTCCCCCTTCTTCCTCTCTCTTCTCCATTTTCCTTTCCTTCTTTTTCTTACCCCTTCCCTTTCTTTTTTTTTTTTAATGTAATGAAGTTTTAATAAAGAACGTATGTTATTTGCAGTGGTGCTTCTATTGGTTATAAAAGACTTAATATTTTAAGGCCTTGCTGGCTGGTGCTTGTTAACTTTTCTGATGAAATTTTATTTCTTTTTCTTTGTTAAAGAAATAAAATTTCATCAGAAAAGTTAGATCTGCCTTTTATTTGCTGTGTGACCTTGGAAATATTACACCTTTTGTCATTTCTTTTTTTCTTTTATTTTACTTTTAATATTTTTTCATTACATATTTTCCTCAATTACATTTCCAATGCTATCCCAAAATTCCCCCATACCCTCCCCCCGTGTTGCGTCCAACTGGGCCAGCAAGAAAGAAACAACCACCGGTTCTTCTTAAATTAGCAGTTTACTCAGGTAGCTTCTCTCTTCAAATCCCCCAGCCTCTCTGGTTACAAGTGTTTTTGTTTTTTTTTTTTCCACTCCAGCCACAACCAAGCCCCCACCAATCACCACAGATCACATCACCTCACCAGGCAGGTTTGCTCAGCCAATCAGGGATTAGGGGCAGGCCATTCACCAAACATGGGCTTGTTTACTGCCTGGAGCAGATTTCTGTCCAGCTGGCCAGGGAGCCCAGAATGGCTTCCCACAATTCCCCCTTTTATATTTTTTTGAACAAGCTCCATTGGGTGAAGAGAGAGGTCTGATCCCCAATGTGCAGAAATAGGAGCCATGTACAGGATTGACTCTTAGGCTCACAGGTTTGACCCAGAGCAACCCTGACCTGCTCCCGTGCTGTTTTTCCTGGGGGAAGGACACTAGGACACTCAACCCTCATGCAATCAGACATAACTCCCAGAGATCATCAAACAGCTTCCAGACTAACCTCTGTGCAGTGCTTAGCCGTACAACCCTACAGAGCAATGGCTTCATTGTTTATTCTTCATGGCAGCAAGCCAAATCTGAGGTGACTGCCCTGCTTCCACTGTGGCAAGAACTTGCACGACCATGGCGGCAGTGTAGACCTGGGCATTCCGAAACCTACACCTACACCATACACCCAAAATGCATGCCAAAACAAGGGCCACAGTAAGGGCACCTATCCCAGTCCATTCTTTCCCGATGGCAAGCCAGGATCCACTCAGGTAGAATTCACAGTGACAATCGCTGAGCGAAGCTCATTCATCTTGCCATCAAAATTTGCAGTCCAATTTAAACACCAACAGTATCCCCCATCTGGGTTCCACACCCATCAGGGGCAGACACATGCTCATCACCAGCAAGATCAGCTTCTTCATTCTAGAACACACACTGGCTCTGTGCGATACTGTGGAAACATGCAAACAGACCCTCTCCCCCAGGCTAACATGGGATCCGGACCATTCCATGATCCTGTAAGCACATCCTTCCATTTAGCATACCCCAGTTTACTGGGGCTGGTATTAGCATGTTGTTCAGCAGCACAGTGACCTTCCTTATCCAATTGCAAAAAATTTAAGGTAAAAAGAGCTAAGGAGAGTCTTATCTTTGGGGTATGGCCATAGCCTATTCCCCCCTTTTGTTTTATTAATAATTCTTTTAAGGTTCTATGTGCTCGTTCAATGATTCCTTGGCCTTGAGGATTATATGGCAGGCCGTGTTTAACTTGTACTTCCATCTGTTGACAAAAAGACACCAGGGTTTTGGAAGTATATGCAGGGCCATTGTCTGTTTTAAGTTGTTGGGGCTTACCCCAACCTTCCCAGGCCTCCAAACAATGCTGTATAACATGGGAGGCCTTTTTCCCTGCCATGGGAGATGCATAAACCATTCCTGAACATGTGTCAATGGATACATGAACGTATTTCAATTTGCCAAATTCTGAAAAAATGTGTCACATCCATCTGCCACACCTGTAAAGGGAGCAATCCTCTAGGATTCACTCCACAAAAAGTTGGGTGTTGAAACTCAAGGCAATGGACACAGGTAGTCACTACATCCCGAGCTTGTGCTCTAGAGATTCCAAATTTTCTCTGAAGAGCTATAGCATTAACATGAAATTTAGAATGAAATTGTGAGGCTAACTCCATAGGGGATGCTAAAAATATGAACTCCATACGAGTACAAATATCCACAATATAATTTCCCCTATTTAAGGGTCCTGGAAGCCCACTATGGGCATGGACATGTCCAATATATAATGGTTGGTGTCTTTCCCACAGCAAGTTCTGTAATTGTAAGGCCAAGGCTTGGATGGTATTACGAGCCTTTATTTGGCCTGCCACTTCTAGGGTTAAAACTAAATTAACTACATATTGTGAATCTGAAATTATATTAAAAGGAAAATCACAATCCTTAATGACTTCAATAACTATTTTTAATTCCACCATCTGCGGAGTACAGGGATAATACTGCTTGACCACAGGATCTTTCCCCTCTACCATATATACTCCACATCCGGTTTTTGATTCATCAGTAAACGCGTTAACTGCATCCTTAATGGGTGTTTTCCTCACTACTTGAGAAAAAATGACTGGATGTTCCTTAAAAAAGATTATTAACGGATGTTTGGGATAATGATTATCAAATGGGCCCTCATTAATACAGGCTAAAATAGCCCACTCATCAATATTTGCTGTTAGGACCTTTGGCTGATACACATCATAAGGGATTACAATAGATCTGGGTTTTATACCAAAATATTTTAAACAATGCTGAATTCCCAAAAGGCCAAAGAAGCCACTGTTGTAGGGTAATGATCTAATGTCCTCCCAGTGGATATTTTGGAATGGATCCATAACAATAGGCCTTCTTGCCACAATAATCCTATGGGTTGCATCTCAGTAGGTAATATTATCAACATGATGGGTAATCCTTCTCTACAACGCTGAAGCTGGGCTTTAATCAATTCTTCTTCCACTAGGGTAAGGGCCTTTCCAGCTTCGGGTGTTAATTCCCTTTTGGAACTTAACTCTGAGTCTCCTTCTAAAATCTGAAACAGAGGTTTTAATTTAAAAATGTGGACACTGTGCCCCTTCTTAGAATTGGGAACAAAACACCCATGGAAGGAGTTACAGAGACAAAGCTTGGAGCTGTGATGAAAGGATGGACCATGTAGAGACTGCCGTATCCAGGGATCCATCCCATAATCAGCTTCTAAACGCGGACACCATTGCATACACTAGCAAGATTTTGCTGAAAGGACCCAAAGATAGCTGTCTCTTGTGAGACTATGCAGGGGCCTAGCAAACACAGGAGTGGATGCTCACAGTCAGCTATTGGATGGATCACAGGGCTCCCAATGGAGAAGCTAGAGAAAGTACCCAAGGAGCTAAAGGGATCTGCAACCCTATAGTTGGAACAACATTATGAACTAACCAGTACCCCGGAGCTCTTGTCTCTAGCTGCATATGTATCGAAAGATGGCCTAGTCGGCCATCACTGGAAAGAGAGGCCCATTGGACTTGCAAACTTTATATGCCCCAATATAGGGGAATGCCAGGGCCAAAAGAATGGGAATGGGTGGGTAGGGAAGTGGGGGGCACTATGGGGGACTTTTGGGATAGCATTGGAAATGTAATTGAGGAAAATATGTAATAAAAAATATTAAAAATTAAAAAAAATTTTGGGATCTTCAAATTAGGCCGAATCCAATTGATATCGCCTAACAATTTCTGAAAATCATTTAAAGTCTGCAAGGAATCAACCCTCAACTGTATCTTTTGAGGCCAAATGGCCATAGGGGCGATCCTTCTTCCTAAATAGGACACTATTTTATCTTGTTGCACTTTCTCTGGTGCAATATACAAACCCCATTGCCTCAAACTGTCCACCATCTTTCCATAGGCTTCCTGCAAATACTTTTCATCCTTTGCTGCAAGGAGGATGTCATCCATAAAAGAACACAGTGAAGTTTGGGATATTCTTTCCTAATTGGTTCCAATGCTTTTCCTACATAAAGCTGGAACATGGTATGACTATTAGCCATTCCTTGAGCCAGCACCACACACTCAAATCTTTGATCAGGCTCTTCATGATTACAGGAGGGCAAAGAAAAAGCAAATCTAACACTATCTTTCAAATCCAAGGGAATGGAAAAGAAACAATCTTTAATATCAATTACTATTAGAGGCCACTTTTCTGGCAGGGCAGATAAGAGAGGCAGACCCCTCTGAATGGAGACCATCACCTGAATCTGTGCATTAATAGCTCAAAGATCATGTAATAACCTCCATTTGCCAGATTTCTTTCTGATAACAAAAATTTGGTATTCCATGGATATACAGAAGGATGAATATGACCCAAAAGATATTGTTCTTCAACTAATTCCTTAGCAGCTTATAATTTTTCTGAGGATAATGGCCACTGAGGCACCCACACCAGCTCCTCAGTTTTCCAGGTTATGGGAATGCATCCCCCAGTAGCCTCTAGGAAAAACCCATTCCTTCCCGAGGCTTTCTTTTAATTGGGAGAATCGGGGACTTACTTCCTTGCAACCCTTTTCCCAACCCGAAGGATGGGTGCCATCCCATATCTTTCATCATCTTCTGGGAGGCATCAGAATATTCATTAGTAAGTTTAAATTGTAGACCCTTCAACAAATCCCTGCCCTATAAGGTAATGGGCAGCTCAAGCACATATGGTTGAAACATCCCATCATGCCCTTCCTTATCTTTCCAAGGGAGCATCCTGGCACTTATCTCTGGACGCTTTGCATAGCCCAGGCCTTGTAATATTTGTCCTGATTCCTGAATTTGCCATCCTTTTGGCCAGTCCTTAAACCAAAAGGTAGTAAGAAAAATTTTTGCATCCTTCGCTCTTAGCAGCTCATCGAGCTCTGAAAAAAATTGGGTGTGACTGTGACAACCCCATACCTAGTCATTCACGCCCTCAGAAAATTTACTCAAATGGTTAGAAAAAGAAACTCTCTTACTTTCACTACCCTCTTACTTTCACTACCCTCTTACTTTCACTTTCTCAACTCCAGAGCCAGAGAGCATAATTGTCTCTTTACCGAGAGCCAAATCCCAATCCTGGGATAGTGAGTTACTTACCATACTCATCCTGTCAACAGACCCTGACTGCAGAAAGTTCTGAACCTCTTCGGTGGGGGAATCGGGTCCCGGGTTTCTTCATCACCATTTCTCTCGTCCAACTCGGCCAGCTAGAAAGACACAACCACTGCTTCTTCTTAAAGCAGTTTACTCAGAAAGCTTCTCTCTTCAAATCCCCTAGCTTCTCTGGTTACAAGTGTTTGTTTTTTTTTTTTTTCCCCACTTCAGCCAAAACCACGCCCCCACCAATCACCACAGGTCACATCCCTTACCAGGCAGGTTTGCTCAGCCAATCAAAGGATTAGGGGTGTGCAATCCACCGAACATGGGCTTGTTTACAGCCTGGATCAGATTTCTGGCAGGCTGGCCAGGGAGCCTGGAATGTCTTCCCACATCCCCCACTTCCCTACGCACCCATTCCCATTTTTTTTTTTTTTTTTTTTTGGCCCTGGTGTTCTCCTGTACTGGGGCATATAAAGTTTGCGTGTCCAATGGGCCTCTCTTTCCAGTGATGGCCGACTAGGCCATCTTTTGATACATATGTAGCTAGAGTCAAAAGCTCCAGGGTATTGGTTAGTTCATAATTATGTTCCACCTATAGGGTTGCAGATCCCTTTAGCTCCTTGGATACTTTCTCTAGCTCCTCCATTGGGGACCCTGTGATCCATCCACTAGCTGACTGTGAGCATCCACTTCTGTGTTTGCTAGGCCCCGGCATAGTCTCACAAGAGACACCTATATCTGGGTTCTTTCAGCAAAATCTTGCTAGTGTATGCAATGGTGTCAGCGTTTGGAAGCTTATTATAGGATGGATCCCTGGATATGGCAGTCTCTAGATGGTCCATCCTTTCGTCACAGCCCCAAACTTTGTTTCTGTAACTCCTTCCATGGGTATTTTGTTCCCATTCTAAGAAGGGGCACAGTGTCCACACTTTGGTCTTCATTCTTCATGAGTTTCATGCGTTTAGCAAATTGTATCTTATATCTTGGGTACCCTAAGTTTTGGGCTAACATCCACTTATCAGTGAGTTCCTTTGTGATTGTGTTACCTCACTCGGGATGATGCCCTCCAGGTCTATTCATTTGCCTAGGAATTTCATAAATTCATTCTTTTTTATAGCTGAGTAGTACTCCATTGTGTAAATGTACCACATTTTTCTGTATCCATTCCTCTGTTGAGGGGCATCTGGGTTCTTTCCAGTTTCTGGCTATTATAAATAAGGCTGCTATGAACACAGTGGAACATGTTCCTTCTTACCAGTTGGGACATTTTCTGGATATATGCCCAGGAGAAGTATTGCTGGATTCTCCGGTAGTACTATGTCCAATTTTCTAAGGAACCGCCAGACTGATTTCCAGAGTGGTTGTACAAGCTTGCAAACCCACCAACAATGGAGGAGTGTTCCTCTTTCTCCACATCTTTGCTAGCATCTGCTGTCACCTGAATTTTATATCTTATCCATTCTGACTGGTGTTAGGTGGAATCTCAGGGTTGTTTTGATTTGCACTTCCCTGATGATTAAGGATGTTGAACATTTTTTCAGGTGCTTCACTGCCATTCGGTACTCCTCAGGTGAGAATTCTTTGTACAGTTCTGAGCCCCATTTTTTAATGGGGTTATTTGAATTTCTGGACTCCACCTTCTTGAGTTCTTAAAGATCCTTTCCCAATCTCTTGGTGGTCTTTTTGTCTTATTGATGGTGTCTTTTGCCTTGCAGAAGCTTTGCAGTTTCATGAGGTCCCATTTGTCAATTCTTGATCTTACAGCAGAAGCTATTCTATTCAAGAATTTTTCCCCTGTGCCCATATCTTTGAAGCTTTTGCCCACTTTCTCCTCTATAAGTATCAGTGTCTCTGTTTTTATGTGAAGTTCCTTGATCCACTTAGATTTGATCTTAGTACAAGGAGATAGGAATGGATCGATATGCATTCTTCTACATGATAACAAAGAGTTGTGCCAGCACGATTTGTTGAAAATTCTGTCTTTCTTCCACTGGATGGTTTTACCTCCGTTGTAGAAGATCAAGTGACCATAGGTGTGTGGGTTCATTTCTGGGTCTTCAATTCTATTACATTGGTCTACTTGTCTGTCACTATACCAGTACCATGCAGTTTTTATCACAATTGCTCTGTAGTAAAGCTTTAGGTCAGGCATGGTGATTCCATCTGAGGTTCTGTTATCCTTGAGAAGAGTTTTTGCTATCCTAGGTTTTTTGTTATTCCAGATGAATTTGCAGATTGCTCTTTCTAATTTGTTGAAGAATTGAGTTGGAATTTTGATAGGGATTGCATTGAATCTGTAGATTGCTTTTGGCAGGATAGCTATTTTTACAATGTTGATCCTGCCAATTCATGAGCATGGGAGATCTTTCCATCTTCTGAGATCCTCTTTAATTTCTATCATCAGAGACTTGAAGTTCTTATCCTACTTCTCTTACACTTCCTTACTTAGAGTCATGCCAAGATATTTTATATTATTTGTGACTATTGAGAAGGCTGTTGTTTCTCTAATTTCTTTTTCAGCCTGTTTATTCTTTGTGTACAGAAAGGCCATTGACTTGTTTGAGTTAATTTTATATCCAGTTACTTCAACGAAACTGTTTATCAGGTTTAGTAGTTTGGTTGAATTTTTACGGTCACTATCATATCATCTGCACAAAGTGATATTTTCACTTAATCTTTTCCAATTTGTATCCCCTTGATCCTTTTGTTGTCGAATTCTGGCTAAGACTTCAAGTACAATGTTGAATAGGTAATGGAGAGAGTGGAGAGCCTTGTCTAGTCCCTGATTTTAGTGGGATTGCTTCCAGCTTCTCACCATTTACTTTGGTGTTGGATACTGGTTTGCTGTAGATTGCTTTTATCGTGTTTAGGTATGGGCCTTAAATTCCTGATCTTTCCAAGACTTTGATCATGAATGGGTGTTGGATCTTGTCAAATGATTTTTCCCCATCTAACAAGATGATCATGTGATTTTTGTCTTTGAGTTTGTTTATATAATGGATTACATTGATGGATTTCCGTATATTAAACAATCCCTGCATCCCTGGAATAAAACCTACTTGGTCTGGATGGATGATTGCTATAATGTGTTCTTGGAATCGGTTATCGAGAATTTTATTGAGAATTTTTGCATCTATATTCATAAGGAAAATTGGTCTGAAGGTCTCTATCTATGTTGGATCTTTCTGTGGTTTAGGTATCAGAGTAATTGTGGCTTCATAGAATGAGTTGGGTAGAGTTCCTTCTACTTCTATTTTGTGTAATAGTTTGTGCAGAACTGGAATTAGATATTCTTTGAAGGTCTGGTAGAACTCTGTACTAAACCCATTTGGTCCTGGGCTTTTTTTGGTTGGGAGACTATTAATGACTGCTTCTAATTCTTTAGGGGATATGAGACTGTTTAGATCATTAACTTGATCCTGATTTAACTTTGGTACCTGGTATCTGTGTAGAAATTTGTCAATTTGACATTTCACCCAGGTTTTCCAGTTTTCTTTAGTATAGCCTTTTGTAGGAGGATCTGATGGTGATTTGGATTTCTTCAGGATCTTTTGTTATGTCTCCCTCTTCATTTCTGATTTTGTTAATTAGGATGTTGTCCCTGTGCTCTCTAGTGAGTCTAGCTAAGGGTTTATCAATCTTGTTGATTTTCTCAAAGAACCAACTCCAAGTTTAGTTAATTCTTTGAATGGTTCTTCTTGTTTCCACCTGGTTGATTTCACCCCTGAGTTTATTTCCTGCAATCTACTTCTCTTGGGTGAATTTTCTTCTTTTTTTTTTTCTAGAGCTTTTAGGTGTGTTGTCAAGCTGCTAATGTGTGCTCTCTCTAGTTTCTTTTTGGAGGCACTCAGAGCTATGAGTTTCCCTCTTAGAAATGCTTTCATTGTGTCCCATAGCTTTGGGTATGTTGTGGCTTCATTTTCATTAAATTCTAAAAAGTCTTTAATTTCTTTCTTTATTCATTCCTTGACCAAGGTATCATTGAGAAGTGTGTTGTTCAGTTTCCACATGAATGTTGGCTTTCCATTATTTATGTTGCTATTGAAGATCAGCCTTAGTCCATGGTAGTCTGATAGGATGAATGGGACAATTTCAATATTTTGTATCTGTTGAGGCCTATTTTGTGACCAATTATATGGTCAATTTTAGAGAAGGTACCATGATGTGCTGAGAAGAAGTTATATTCCTTTGTTTTAGGATAAAATGTTCGGTAGATATCTATTAAGTCCATTTGTTTCATAACTTCTATTAGTTTCACTGTGTCTCTGTTTAGTTTCTGTTTCCAAGATCTATCCATTGATGAAAGTGGTGTGTTGAAGTCTCCCACTTTTGTTGTGTGAGGTGCAATGTGTGCTTTGAATAATTTTTGCTTCCTTTTATTTTTGTTGTTAGAGTTGGCATTGTTTTCTTGTGGCTGTTTTTGTTGTTGTTGTTGTTGTTGAGGGATTACTTTCTTGCTTTTTCTAGGGCGTGATTTCCATCCTTGTTTTGGTTTTTTTCTGTTATTATCTTTTGAAGGGCTGGATTACTGGAAAGATAATGTGTGAATTTTGTTTTATTGTGGAATTCTTTGGTTTCTCCATCTATGGTAATTGAGAGTTTGGCCCCGTAGAGTAGCCTGGGCTGGCATTTGTGTTCTCTTAGTGTCTGTATAACATCTGTCCAGGCTCTTCTGTCTTTCATTGTCTCTGGTAGAAAAATCTGGTGTAATTCTGATAGGCCTGCCTTTATATGTTTCTTGACCTTTCTCCCTTACTGCTTTTAATACTCTCCCTTCATTTAGTGCATTTGTTGTTCTGATTATTATGTGTCAGAGGAAATTTTTCTCTGGTCCAGTCTATTTGGAGTTCTGTAGGCTTCTTATATGTTCATGGGCATCTCTTTCTTTAGGTTTGGGAAATTTTCTTCTATAATTTTGTTGAATATATTTGCTGGCCCTTTAAGTTGAAAATCTTCATTCTCATCAACTCCTATTATCCATAGGTTTGGTCTTCTCATTGTGTCCCGGATTTCCTGGATGTTTTGAGTTAGGGTCCTTTCACGTTTTGTATTTCCTTTGATTGTTGTGCTGATGTTCTCTATGGAATCTTCTGCACCTGAGATTCTCTCTTCCATCTCTTGTATTCCGTTGCTGATGCTCACATCTATGGTTCCAGTTTTCTTTGCTAGGATTTCTATCTTCAGCGTTGCCTCACTTTGGATTTTCTTTATTGTGTCTACTTCCCTTTTTAGGTCTAGTATGGTTTTGTTCATTTCCATCACCTGCTTGGTTGTGTTTTCCTATTTTTTTTAAGGACTTGTAACTCTTTAGCAGGAAGTGAATTATTAAAGTCCTTCTTGATGTCCTCTACCATCACCATGAGATATGCTTTTAAATCCGGGTCTAGGTTTTCTAGTGTGTTGTGGTGCCCAGGACTGGGTGAGATGGGAGTGCTGCGTTCTGATGATTGTGAGTGGTCTTGGTGTCTGTCAGTGAGATTCTTAAGTTTTCCTTTAGCTATCTGGTAATCTCTGGAGTTAGTTTTTATAGTTGTCTCTGGTTAGAGCTTATTCCTCAGGTGATTATGTTAGCCTCTATCAGCAGACATTGGAGACTAGATCTCTCCTTAGTTTCAGTGGTCAGAGTACTCTCTGCAGGCAAACTCTCCTCTTGCAGGGAAGGTGCCCAGATATCTGGTGTTTGAACCTACCTCCTGGCAGAAGTTGTGTTCCACTCACAAGAGGTCTTAAGATCCCGTGGAGGGTCCTGTGAGGACCTTGGGGGTGTCCGGAAACTCCACACACAAGGAAAGTCGGTGCTGGAGTGGACCAGAAGGGACTTGTGCCCCTGATCAGGATGGGTTATCTGCTTCCCTGGTTAATGCAGTCTCAGGTTCCGCATGATTGGATTGGAGCAGACACTGTGTTCCACTCACCAGAGGTCTTAGGATCCCGTGGGGGAACCTGTGTGGGTCCTTTCGGGTGTCTGTGGACTCCCCGGACCAGCAACCCTGATGCTATAGTAGACCGGAAGTCTCTGAAAAACATTCTTACCACTGGAAACTATTCACACACATTAAAATTGCTCTAGGCTGAAAAGTCCAACTTACATTTTAATCCTGATACTAACAGACACATGAGTTATAAGGATGATATTTATTGAAAATATAAAGTATGAGTTCTTACACTCTCTGTCTGTTTGTGGAACACTTTTTTCCCTTTTTGACAGCTTAAATTTCCTATTTTATTCAAATCCATTTTTTAAAATCCATATTACTTTAAAATGTTTAGTGGTAATTATTATAGTTCTCTATAACATGTTCCAGCTGAACCATGCCCCCTCTTTATGTTCCTAAATGGACTTTTATTTAAAAAAAATCTTCCTAATGAAAATCTATTTTGTTATTGTTGTTGTTGTTGTTGTTGTTATTGTTGAATGTTATTTCTTGATTTCGGGATTTTTTTTTAATATTAATAAGGGATTGATAGTTCTCCATAAGTTTCCTTTCACACACCCACAATATAATTATTTCGTTTAAAAATAGGGTGAATCCCTATATGTACATAATCAAATGTTTCTGATTCAAATTTTGAACAAAGATATCTAGCTTCTATCTTTTTCCATTGGTGTTCCTTTTCAGGGAAATATAAATAACAAAGCCTACCAACAAAGAGTAAGGACTTTTCAAAAGTCTCATCTTCTTGGGAATTCTAATTTCCAAAGTTTACCTTCATTAAGGGGGATGGATTTTGAGCTTGCCAAGAGCATTTGGATGTAAATTTTCTTTTTGTTATACTTGATTTCCCTTTGTGACTTGAAGTGCAATCTACCCACAGACAAAAAGAGATATCTAAAACTAGTTCTCATTATCTCCATCTCTGTTATTTGAGATTTTTAAAGTTGAACAGGAATGTAGTGAGTGCAGATTTTCTCCATGAACTTCCTAAAAAAAAGAGCAATAGTCATTTTCCACAAATACATTTAAGAGACATACCAATGAAATTGGAGGGGTTCTCAGTAAATATAAAATCCCTCTAAATGAAGATTTTTGTGTTTCCATACGTGTGTGTGTGTGTGTGTGTGTGTATTTCCATGTTTGTGTGTCTGTGATTCAGTATGTCTAGGTGTATATGTAAATGTGTATGTTAGGATTTTATTGCTGTAAATAGGCACAATGATCAATGAATGTTTTAAAAAAACAACATTTAACTGGGGCTGGCTTACAAGTTCAGAAGTTCAGTCCATTATCATTAAGGCAGGAATATGGCAGGATCCAGGCAGGCATGGTGCATTTGGATCTGAGAGTTGTCCATCTCCAGCTTAAGGCTGCTAGGAAATGACTAGCTTCCAGGCAGCTAGGCAGAGGGCCTTAAGGCCTGTGCCCACAGTGATAAATATCTTTCAACAAATCCATACCTACTACAACAAGGATATTAGATCCAAGTAGGGCCACTCCCTGGGCCAAGAATATTGAAAACATGAAATATGTTTTTGAATGTTTGTGTGTGTATTAGTTTGGGTTGTATTGCCATGAAGAGTCACCAGGATCATGGTAACTCTTGGACACTTTGTAACTTAGTTTCAGAGGTTTACTCCATTATTGCAATTATAAAGCCACAGTGCTGGAGAAGGGGTAGCAGATGGAGAATGTGTGTCACACCTGGACACATTAAGCATAGCAGACCTCAAAGCCCAACACCACTGTGTTATATTTTCTCCAACAAGGCCACACCTACCCCAATAAGGCCACATTCACTTCAACAAGGCCACACCTACTCAAGAAATGCCATACCTACTCCAACAATGCCACACCTCCTAACATTGGCACTCCTATTGGCACTACTTGTTCAGGCCATTTAAAATTATTCTTAATGCTGTTCAATGGACAAAAGTTAACTTTAATGAAATAAGTACAGAATGATTCAAAAAATAAACAGGAATGTGTATATCTTGGATACTGTTCTATTGCTGTGAGAGACATCATGGCCAAACCAACTTATAAGAGGAAACATTTAATTGTGCTCTTACAGTTTCAGAGGGGGAGTCCAGGACATTATGGTAGACACCATGGCACACATGTATAGAAAAGTATCTGAGAGCTCACAAGCTATGTTCCAGACAACTGACATAGAGATAAGAGAGAGAGTGAGAGGGAGAGGGAGGAGGAGAGGGGGAGGGGAGAGGGTGAGGGAGGGGTGGGGGAGGGGGAGAGGGGAGAGGGGAGGGGGAGAGGGGAGAGGGGGAGGGGGAGGGGGAGGGGGAGGGAGAGGGAGAGGGAGAGGGGGAGGGGGAGGGGGAGGGAGAGGGGGAGGGGGAGGGAGAGGGGGAGGGGGAGGGGGAGGGAGAGGGGGAGGGGGAGGGGGAGGGGGAGGGGGAGGGGGAGGGAGAGGGGGAGGGGGAGGGAGAGGGGGAGGG
Organism: Mus caroli; assembly: GCF_978045245.1. Classification (NCBI taxonomy): domain Eukaryota; kingdom Metazoa; phylum Chordata; class Mammalia; order Rodentia; family Muridae; genus Mus; species Mus caroli. The sequence goes on from NW_028227299.1 coordinate 987,091, forward strand.
GGAGGGGGAGGGGGAGGGGGAGGGGGAGGGAGAGGGAGAGGGAGAGGGGGAGGGGGAGGGAGAGGGACTGATGGGCTTTTGATATTTCGAGGACCAGTGACCAATCTCCTTTAATAAAAAAAAAAAAACTCCTAATTCTTTCTAAACAGCCCACCCCCTGGAAAACTAACACATTTGAATATCTGACCTTTTGTAGCCCACAATTATTCAAACTACTAAAGTATGTAAAATAATATGAAGTCAAGTAATAAGTGTCCATGCCATCTGGTACTATATTTTATATCATTACTTGTCATTTCTCAGAGGTTAGGGTTATTTGCATAGCAAGTATCTAATCAGCCATCACACTCATATAATCCAAAGGCACTGCCCCATTTCTACTTTATTAAGCATATTTGTATTACTTATTT